>NW_003315030.1:139066-143387 GCF_000150825.1 Verticillium alfalfae VaMs.102
TCGGAAACTACGAGCGCTACCTGTCGATCAAGCTCACAAAGGCTCACAACATCACTACGGGAAAGGTTCGCTTCGCACAAGTGTTTGGCTGGGCGCAAGACAGCGCTGATACCATATTTTGCTATAGATCTACAAGCATGTCATTGAGAAGGAGCGCAGGGGCGATTACCTCGGCAAGACCGTGCAGGTTGTTCCCCACATCACCGACGGAATACAGAAGTGGATTGAGGACGTGGCCAAGATCCCTGTGGACGAGTCCGGACTGGAGCCCGATGTTTGCATTATTGAGCTCGGTGGCACCGTGGGTGATATCGAGTCTATGCCTTTTGTCGAGGCGCTGGTTCAGCTTCGCCATCGCGCAGGCCGCGGCAACTTTGTCAACATTCACGTCAGCTATGTGCCAGTCATTGGCCAGGAGCAGAAGACCAAGCCAACCCAGCACGCCGTGAAGAGCGTCCGTAGCGCTGGTCTCATCCCTGATCTGGTGAGAAGCATGCTGCCGACTTACTTGAGGCGCATCGAGCTGACATTTGAAAAACAGGTTGCTTGTCGTTGCGAGCTTCCGCTGGACGACGCCACGGTTGCCAAGATTGCCCACCATTGCCAGGTTGACCTGGAACAAGTGGTGAGTCAAGGGCTTTCGCTGGTGCAACCGGTTCATGACATTGACTTGTTCGGCGTAGGTTGCTGTCAGGGATATGGAGACGATCTACCAAGTCCCGATGCTTCTCCATGAGCAGGGTCTCACCACCAGCCTTCGCTCTTTCCTTCGACTGGATCAGCTGCCCCTGAGCGAGGACAGGGTCACGCAGGGTAAGAACTTGTGGAAGACCTGGAACGACACCGTGATGCCGCAAAGGCATCTTGAGACCGTCACCGTTGCTCTCGTTGGCAAGTACATCGAGCTTCATGATGCCTATCTTAGCGTCGTTAAGGCTCTCGAGCACACATGCTATGCACTGCAAGAGGAAGCTTAACCTTGTCTGGGTCGACTCGGAGCACTTGGAAGAGAGTGCGCGGCAGACGGATCCAGCCAAGTTCCACAAGGCCTGGCATGAGGTTCGTCCAGCCCTCCCATGAATCTCTCGCTCACGGTAGCTAATTATTGTGACAGGTCTGCACCGCCTCGGGCATCGTACGTCACACCGTGCAATTTTTAATTGATGCGTTTTGAACCCAGCATTGACTTTGTTCTTAGCTTTGTCCGGGTGGATTCGGCACAAGAGGTATCGAGGGCAAGATCCTTGCTGCCAAGTGGGCGCGCGAGCGGAAGACTCCTTACCTTGGTGTCTGCCTTGGTATGCAAGTTGCGGTGATTGAGGTTTGTCAGACATGATATTGATTGCTGTCTTCCTGCTAATGACCTTTTAGTATGCTCGCCACATTGCCGGCATCACCAAGGCTACGTCGGAGGAGTTCGACGCACAGGCCGAAGAAAAAGCCATCATTTTCATGCCCGAGATTGACAAGACGACCATGGGCGGAAACATGCGTCTTGGAAGCCGACCTACCTTTTTCCAAGATGGTTCTGAGTGGAGCAAGCTGCGCGCGCTCTACGGGGGAGCCTCATCGGTCGACGAGCGCCACCGACACCGTTATGAAGTCAACCCGGAATACATCGAGCGTCTCGAGGCAGCGGGCCTTGACTTTATCGGCCGGGACGAC
Source organism: Verticillium alfalfae VaMs.102 (assembly GCF_000150825.1). Lineage (NCBI taxonomy): Eukaryota > Fungi > Ascomycota > Sordariomycetes > Glomerellales > Plectosphaerellaceae > Verticillium > Verticillium alfalfae. Next base: position 140,732 of record NW_003315030.1, read on the forward strand.
AAGGGCGAGCGAATGGAGATCATCGAGCTCAAGGACCACCCCTTCTTTGTCGGAATCCAATACCATCCCGAATACCTGAGCCGCGTCCTCAAGCCTAGCCCCTGCTTCCTCGGCTTTGTCGCGGCCAGTGCTGGCTGTCTGGACGAGGTGCTGAAGGAGGTCAAGAACCCTAGTACGCAGAGCAGTGGCGAGGGCATCAACGGAACGAACCAGGCTTCTTTCTGAAGCAGCGCGTATCAACAGGCGTTTTAGATTTTGGAACATTATTATATAGGCATAGGCTGTACCGGCGGCATTTGATGATCATTTCTACCCCCTCCTCTTCTGGAATGTCTATACGTACTATCGTGAGTATTGCGCAACGCTGACAGCCAAATCCGTGCGAGCGGGCTGCAATCCACAGCGGAAAGGTTCGGCCTGCACCTAGTGTTCTTGCGAATTGCAGACCATCCTCCTCTACAGGCTTCTGTGGGTATCATGGGATGCTCCAGTCCACAGGAAATGCATCTACCTAGGGTGACGACGTTCGAAACGATTGAGGTGGTCTGGATTTGTTTGTGCATGTCCCTGCATGAAATTCAGTGCGTGACACAGGACAGGTCGAATGCTATACCTACCTTAAGGTACCTACCTAGGGAGGTAGCTAGCTAAGGTTCCCTGGGAACCTACCTTGCGTACCTTATTCACCGAGGGAGGGGGGGGGGCAGCCTGGGTGGCTTGCTCGGTGGTACTGGGCGTCCTTGTCCACGTAAAAAGTGAAATGGATGCAGGCACTTTCGACAAATCACACTGGAAACATTAAACCCAGGATCCCAACCTGGGGCGTCAGTCAGGCACACTTGGGACCCGGTCTGACAGCGGAGAGGGAGAGAGGGAGAGAGAGAGAGAGCAAAGAAAGATGCACACATGCGACCCTCCTCCCCACTCTTCTGCTCTTACGTCGTTCGGTGCCCCATCCTGCATACGTCCGCCTGTCCTCCCGCTGCTTGCCCAAGCTCAGGCCCCTCCTGTCCTTCTCCTTCCTCCCCGGTCCCCTCCCCCCATTGCCCCCCCAAAACCCAACCCAACCGGCGTCAAGCACAGCCAAGATCGAACAGCGGGATCCTCATCTGCTGCATTGTTTGCTCAGCCCAACCGGTGCGCTCGCCCGTCCAGTCTGCTCCATATTCTGTACCTCCTCCCTCACGCACGTCTTTCTTGTCGAGCAACTACAAAGGCCAAACGACGACATCCTGCTCCAGCGCCCTGACGAAGCGATCCCCCTTGGGCACGACGATCGCCGAACCTGAATCTGAACCTGCTTCTGCTTCTGATCTGTGCCTCTTCTCGTTTCTCTTGCGATCCCCGCCCCCATCCTTTCCTTCTCTCATCCACCCACCTCTTTTTTCCACACCATTCGTCTACACACTGCCAATTCGCCCCGTCGTAAATCCCGCCTTGGGCATCTCGTCCGCCCACCCGCCCCTCTCCTCCTCCGCCCCCAACCTCCCTGCCTTTTGCCATGGATTCCCAATGGCAGCAGAGCTACGCTGACTCGGGCGCCTCCTCGCGACGATACAACAACGGCGCTGCTCAAATTCCTCGCGACTACGCTGGTCAGGTCCCCCCCCAAGGTCATAGTCACACCCACAGCCAGGGCCATATCCAGGGCCAGAACCAACCCCCAGCCGGCTTCAAGTACGAGCAGTATCAGCAAAGTCCCGGCGCCGCCCCCCTCTGCTGCTTCGCCCATGGCCTCGCCTCAGGTGCGCGACGGCAACGGCGACGTTGCCATGCAGGACGCCCAGGACCCCTACGCCAACATGAAATATCCCATGAGGCCGCACCACCAGTCTCACCTATCTGGCAGCCGTCCTGCCAACCTGCACTCGCCCCAGGAACCTTCGGCCGCCGCGCAGGGGTACTCCCCCATGGAGGCCTTATCGCCCACGTCTCCCTACGCGGCCAAGTCCCCCCGTCCAAGGTCAATTCGTCAGCCCCCCCGACCAGAGGCAATCGCCCACGAGACAGCAATCCGACTACAACCCTCAGAGTCCCTACTACGCCGGGCGCCAGCAGGCTCCTCAGCTGCCCCCCATCACGCCCTATACCTCGACCCACGATGGATACCCATCCTCGGCTGTCGCCAACCTCGATGGAGCTTTCGCCGCTGCTGATCCCAAGTCACCCCGTCGTCCCGTCGCCGCGCTCAACAAGAGTGTCGTTCCCGAGTTCAAGCCGGTTCGTGCTCTGACCGACCTTCGACCAAAAGTCAGCGCTCAGCCGCCGTTTCGCCGAGCGAACCCCGAAGGGGGCTTTCATCAGTGTAAGAATCAATATGTCACAGAAAGCATTTGCGGAATTACAGCATCCACGGCTAACGTTCGACCATGCAGCCTCTGCAAAGCTCTCACAGTCCACCTTCCGGCCACCTACCGCATCTGCAACCCCAACTTCAAATACGAGTCGTCGCGCAATCCCCGGCGTGTTCTGACCAAACCGAGCAAGGGTGTCAAAAATGACGGTTTCGACAACGAAGACAGCGATTACATCCTTTATGTGAATGATATCCTCGGCTCGGAGGAGGCTGGTCACAAGTATGTCACCACTCGCAGTGCCCAGGGGGGTGCGGTATCGATTGCCTCCATGCGCCGCTTACTGATACGTCTTTGATTAG
>NW_003315030.1:143487-151764 GCF_000150825.1 Verticillium alfalfae VaMs.102
GTCGTCAAGTGCCAGACTTGAAGACTCAGGAGGTGTCGCCGTGAAGGTTATCAAGAACCGCACAGCCTATTTCAACCAGAGCATGATGGAGGTGTCTGTCCTTGATTTGGTACGACAACTAGCCCTTCCCGCCCGAAAGGGCATTCGTTTGCTAATTCAGTCTTCAACAGCTCAACACCAAACTGGATAAGAATGATGATCACCACCTCCTGCGACTCAAAAGACACATTCATCCACCGCCAGCATCTCTGCCTCGTGTTCGAGTTATTGAGTGTCAACCTCTACGAACTCATCAAGCAGAACCAGTTCAGGGGACTCAGCACGACCCTCGTTCGCGTCTTCGCCCAGCAGCTGCTCAATGGCCTTGCGCTTCTCAACAAGGCCCGCTTGATCCACTGCGACCTGAAGCCCGAAAACATTCTTTTGAAGAACCTGGAGAGCCCTATCATCAAGATTATTGATTTCGGCTCCGCGTGTGACGAGCGCCAGACTGTGTATACATACATTCAGTCTCGATTTTACCGTTCTCCCGAAGTCCTGCTGGGGTTACCGTATTCGTCTGCCATCGACATGTGGTCTCTTGGCTGCATCGTGGTCGAGCTGTTCCTGGGTCTCCCCCTCTTCCCTGGATCGTCCGAGTACAATCAAGTCTCACGAATCGTCGACATGCTCGGCAACCCGTCCAACTGGATGGTCGAAATGGGAAAACAGGCCGGCGAGTTCTTTGAGAAGCGGCAGGACGAGTTTGGGCGCCGCACATATCAGCTCAAGCCCATGGAACAATACGCACGGGAACACTCAACCAAGGAACAGCCCAGCAAGAAATACTTCCAGGCGAACACTCTTCCGGACATCATCAAGACTTATCCCATGCCGCGGAAGAACATGAAACAGAATGAGATCGACAGGGGTACGCTTGGCCACCCTGGTATGACGGGGACGACTGCTGACAGAATTTGTAGAAATGAACAACCGCATCGCTTTCATCGACTTCGTCCGCGGGCTGCTCAATATCAACCCGCTAGAGAGATGGTCTCCCCAGCAGGCTAAGCTGCACCCTTTTATTACCCAACAGAAGTTCACTGGTCCCTTTGTACCCCCCATGAACCTCAAGTCGAGCTCGCTTAACAGGTCCCCGGCTCCTGGTACGCAGCAACAGCAGCAAGCAGAGGCGCTGAGCAAACAGCGTGCCCAGGCAGCCCAGGCACAGGCCCACTCGGCGGCGCAGGGGGCTTATGCATCGATGAACGCGCAATACCAGCAGGCCGGACACGCCCCAGCAACGCAGTCCATGTATGGTAGTAACGTCATGTACTCTCCTGGCGGCAATCACGCCCCACAGCCGCCTGCCTATGGCCCGCAGCCGGGTGGTTATGGGCAACAGCAGGTGGTCTTGTCTCAGGCGCCGCAGCAGATGCCTGCAGCTCCTTATGGCCAGCAGCCCAACATCAACCAAGGCGGTCTCTACCCGCAAAACAACATGCGCCCCGGGCGCCAGCGGGCTTCGACAATGGATCAGCAGCAAAGCGGGATCCCTGCTGCCATCCAGCGCGTTGCTAGCCACCTTGACCCTAGTCAGCCCATCAGGCTTCAACCGAGCCCAGCATACTACCCGCCACCGGGCGAAGGTATGTCGGGGGTTGAGGGCACGCCAGGCAGGGCAGGACGACGCGATAGCCGTGCGCAGCAACAGGGGCGGAGGGGGAACAACCGCGATTTCATCCGCAACCTCGAGGAGCGGACGCTGGAAGAGGGCTTCATGGGTAGCCAGAATAACCCCTGGCACTGAACAATGACTTGACGTCGTCCAGTCGAGTGAGACGGCGACGGGCTTATCGATCGGTCGAACCCCAGAAGTTGTCAGAAACAGCCGGGGTTTTGTACGAGGGACCATAACCCTTCAGAAATGTCATCCCACGTGCTACGAGAGCTGGCGCAAATTGCCCATTGTCTAGTAAGACGTACAAGAGCCGGCACGTGTAGGAACTCCAGGCCTGAGCCCGGTCAGAAGCTCACGAAATCAAGGGCATCGATGTGGAGGAAGGGCCGGCGCAGAGAACATGGCCCGGACAAATTGGCGCCAGGGACATACGTGCTTTTGACTGCGACAACGACGACGCGGCCCCGACCAGATAGAAACCACGTGTGGCGCTGCTGGCAGCAGAAGCTGGAGATCAAGAGGATGGATACCATGAACGATGACGAAACGGACGGACGGGCGGGAGGGCGGACGGGAGGCAGAAACATTGCAGCATCTTATAACGTGGATGGAGGGCATTGGCGGCTTTCTTCTCTTCCTAGGAGGTACCGCCAGAGAGGGGATTGTGGGAGGGTAGGACGGGGAATGACTTTGAGCAAAGGGAGCCTCAACAGGCTTTGTACTTTGGATCCTATCCAGGCTGATTAAATGCTGTCTGTACTCAGTGACAGAAAGGGCAGTCCTCTTGAGGAATCAAATGTGTCAACTTTTTGCGGATTCTGTATTGTCGTGTTCTGCTGAGTTACTTTCCAAAGCAGCAGGACATGGGTAGAGAAACATTACTCACCATCCAAATGTGCGTTCAGCACCAAAAAAAAGGACACCTCCATATGAAGTGTGCCAGTGTCCCGGGGAAAGTGATGAGACCAAATATAGGTGACGGCTGGCGGGCAAGCAGGAAGGCGCGCGGTGGGACGCCTTTCGGGTTGGCCATGAGGTGCCCAGGTCCCCGTAGGTACAGACTTTTTGGTGGGTTGATGAGTTTCGCTGGCCTCCTAAAAGTGGACTGTGGCGCCCGAAGAATGGGCCACGAATGATGGCTAGGTACCTAGGTAGGTACCCGACTTAGATATGTAGGGGTCAGTCCAATTGATTAACAGGTCGGTAGGTAGCTTATCACACGCGTTGGAGCCTATGCCTTTACCACCTCGACAGAACCTACATACTACACCTGATCACCAAACCGCCCCCCCTGGGTAGCCTTTTGCGCAAACATCACAGTAGGGTCTTGCAACCTGCTTCTCTCTTTTCTCTCTCCTGAGTTCACTTAGGACTTTCTGTCGCGCACTCCCGTCGGCCAGTGCCTTCAAGAACAGAGAGTGCACCCGGCCTCTTCTCCGCCTCCCCTGTCTGGCCTGCTCTCCTGCAAACGTCACAAATCACCAACAACCATGGCCAAGGTCGCAGTCGATTTCGAGAAGATCGTCCACGAGGGTGAGTCGCTCTGGTCACTATGCTTGCGATCCGACACCGTTCTTATGAGGCGATACAGGCCGTGAACGTCAGAAGAACCAAGCCCTGGCCCAGAAGATCTTCTCCAAGGACAGGAGACAGAGTGCTCCGTCCAAGATCAAGCCCGGGACAGGGCCTTCGCTTGCGAGCAGGGTGGGCGTCAAGAAGGTAGGCCATTGCGCAGTCCACCCGTCTCTCTCAGCCTTGATGGCATGTGGTACGAAGCTAATCCAGGCTCGTTCTGCAGCAACGCGCTTCCCTCGGCCCAGCGAAAGCTTCGAGCGCGGGCAACATCAACGGCGAATGGACCCACGATCTCCACAGCTCCGTCAACGATCCCAGGAACAACAGCCTCGCGTCGCGTATTTCGACGCCAGGGAGCAAGAATGTCGCCGTCGGGCCCAAGGGCAAGCGGGCTGAGAAGCGCGCCGCCAAGATGGTCGACGCCCTCGAGCGGACAGACTTGCTCCAGCAGAAGCCGAACCCCGCGTCCAAGGGCCCGGGCCTGTCCATCCGCGGACTCGCAGGGCCGTACGCCGTCATGGCGCAGAACTTTGCGCCTGGCACCACGGCGGCGGACATTGAGAGCGCCATGACGCCCGTCGGCGGCGAGATGATCAGCTGCACCGTCATCAAGACGCAGCCTATCATCATTGTCGAGATGGTCTTCTCGTCCAAGGAAGGAGCCGAGGCGGTCATTTCGACGTTCAACGACCAGACGGTATGCTTTTGCTGGCACGGGGCTCGCCGACATGAAGTGAACATTTGGCTAACCCGGACGTGCTAGGCCGACGGTCGACTCATCAAGGTATATCCCAAACCGGGCGGTTACAAGGACCCTGCCACGCAGAGGAGTGCTGCAGCCCCACACAACGCCCCCAGTGGGCCACGGGCTCAGAGAGCGAACGCCGGCAACATTGTCGACGGCTCGCACGGGTTTCAGGACGAGGACAGGGACGACGAGCAGCCCTACTATTACAGCACGGAGCGAAGCGGTCTCTACAGCGATAAGCTCGTCGGAAACAGTCGCAGGGGTCGGGGGCCCCAGCAGCGCAGTAGGGGAGGTCGATAAACCTAGGGATGTGAGCAGACACCACGGGCGTTCGGTTGCGGGACATTGACTGCCGGTCTTGATGGGCTGCTGCACTTGCCATCTGAAACCTTGCTAGAAAGGAAGGAGAGAACGGAAGAATCTGGCTGATTCACTGTATCATCACACGAGCAAGGTTGCTAGATTGGGTATATGACTCTAATGTAAGCGGTTGAGCGAACATAGGCGCTGACATGGGCGTGACTCTATCTATTATATGACAAGTGTTGTACATCGCTATTCAGCGGGGCATTACCACTCCAACTTTTCCGACATTGATCTTTTAGCGTCCCTCTCCTCTCCGATGATGCTGGCCGGCAGCTGCTGTCGGAGTTCGGTAAAGACGACTACTTGCCTGTTGAGGCTGTCTCGCCTCGTCTGCAAAACCTTCATAGTCTTCCTGTCGAGCACGTCCTCGACACGTCCGATGCGCCCTGCAATGCCGACCATCTCGCGCGCCAGCCCGACGACCTCGTTGACGCCGCTCATACGCGCTGGTGTCCCTGATCCATGGCTTCCGGCTCTCGACCATCCTCGGCAGCCCGACACTCTCGCTTGCAAGACGGTACGGTTCCCAGACCTTGTCGAGAGCGTCCGCGAGGCGCTTGCAGTACGGCTTCCGCTCGTCCATGTTGGCAGGGGAAAAGTCCTCGCCGCGGCCTTGGACGAGCTGGAGGTAGAGGGCAAGCGACTTTGGATCCGTCCGGCCAGCGGCTGACATGCTGTCCACTATGGCGGCTGCATTGGCGGGCATGCGCGGGCTGTTCTTGTCGCGGAGGCAGGTGGCGAGAGCAAGGCGAAAGAAGTAAGGGGTCGCGAGGGGTGGGGGGATGGCGGCGGCGAGGCTGGCAGCATCGGCGCTGGCACGGCCGAGGTGGAGGAGGCGAAGCATCTGCTCCCACAGCTTGGCGTCGGGTTTGACGGCGTAGGTGTCAAGAATGTGATGCCAGTACCGGATGCCGGCGCGGGTGAGGCGGGCATCGGTGAGGATGGTGATGAGCAGAGACAGGGTGTTCTTCCCGGGGACAGCATAAGGCGCAGTCCTTTTGCTCGAGGACATGAGCGATGGCGGCGCGGGGTCGACGGCATCGTGGGGTTTGGCGTTGCTGTCCTTGTCCAACCTCGGCAGGTTCATCGTCTCAGCTGCCAGGACAAGAATGTCCTGGCTGCGGGTTGACTTGTCGAGAAGTAGCACGCGACCCATGGCGCAGACGAGATGCTCATCAATGACGAGGTCGCCCTTGCGCCAGTTGCGCATGACTTCCTCCCATAGAGACTTGCATCGTTCAATAGTCTGAGCTACATGCTCTTTCCGCAGCTGCTGCGACGCAGTCTTGGTAGACGCGGGGTCTTCCGCCGAAGCGCGTAGACTCTGTAGGATGGCGGTATAGGTATGTGTGTCGGGCTTGAGTTTGCTGTCATCGAGTGAATCGAGGAGGGAAAACATGGCATCGAGGTCGCCGGCGCGGCCACAAGCCTGGAGGACTGCGTTCAAGTGAATGATGTTCGGCTTGAGCCTTGCGTCTTTGGTCATCGACTTGTATAAGCGGACCGATTCCGCCACGGCGAGCTTGGGATATGTCGAGCGGGCGCAGCCGCGAAAGATGATGGTATACGTGAGCTCGTCGGGGTGCTGACCACGTTTCTTCATGTCGTTCAAGAGGCGGACAGCGGCGTTGAGCTTCTGGTTTTTCATCTGGAAGTCGATCAAGTGATTCCAGGAGACGACGCACTGGGCCGTCTTGCTGGCCTGTTGTACAAGGAGGAGGGCCTCATCGTAGCGATCCTTTGCGAGAGTGCGGCTGACATGCTGTGCAATGATGAAGGGGTCGTCCATGCGCTCAAGGTGCTTCTTAACCGCCCATTCCAGCTTCTGCCTGTCTTTTAGATCCGACCTGGTGCTAGGGCGGGTCTGTCGTGAAGTAGTAGAGGCTACGGGGGCTCGAATCGCATCTTCGATCGATGAGGTTGCGAATGACCTGGTATGTTGAGAGGAAGCGGCGATGCTGAGGATCGCTAGATCGGTGGGACATAGATGAGCTTGTCGCCGAGCCCAAGGCTCTACGAAAGGCAGGCTCTACATGAAAACATTAGAATAATTGCTGCGCGAAAAAGGCCCAATGCGAATAATCGTCTCTGAAGCAATGATACATGACCGAGCCATCAGGTTCCATCTCGGGAGTTTTTTCGAGAGTCTGATTGCGTTCTTGAGCGATAAGGTCCTATCTAATCACTCGTTATCCACCCACAAGGAGTAGGGGCTAGAGCATGGGTTTGAAGGGAACGCGTCGTCAAGTGAACGCGCGAAACGCGTGCTGAACGTGATTAACGCGTCTCCTAACGCCCACTTTGTCTTGTCACAGTATGTCGACCAGCCAGAGCCCCCTGGCAGGACAACCAAGCTCTTGTCCACACCACACACCACCACAACACTTCCCCGCCAACCCTCACCAGTTCTCTTTCCATTCTGCTGATTCGATCGGTCATGAGCCAGACTCTGTCATAGTCCAACTCTTCGTTTCACCCCGTCCGCACCATGGGGAAGACAGACAGGCGCGCCAAGCTGGCCGAGCTGAAGGCTCTCCGGCAGGCGGGCAAGAAGGCTTTCGATAACTACCAAGTCGACGATATCAACGAACTTTACGAAGAGGTCGATGAAACGCAGTACAAGAAAATCGTACGTGATCGTCTCAACGAAGATGACTTTGTCGTAGACGACAACGGCGAGGGCTATGCCGACGACGGCCGCGAAGAATGGGATCGTGTGCAGCAGTACCACTACGCTTCTGACAGCGAGGAAGATGGGTCCGGCGCCAGGGGAAGGCCAACAAAAGCTTGTCAGTACTTTGGTTCCGTCTCTAACACTGTCAGGCGGCTGACAATCCGCAGCCAAGAAGAAACAAGCCGACGACGCAGCCAGGCGGGAGGCGAATGATCGAGACATCAGTACATACTTCACCAGTGGTGCCGGCAAGACGCAAGCGAAACCAAAGGTGAGTCGCTGGATCCCAATCAAATAAGCCTGGCTCACACAACCCTAGGTTGCGAAAACGAAGGAAGACGACGACTTCCTCGCAGATCTCCTCGGTGAGGTCGACACCAATGTTCCCGCTCCAGTGCCCCGTTCCACGAAACGTCACCGATCACCCGATCGCCAACAACGGAGAGTTCGAGTCGCTTCTCCCCCGTCACATGAGCGGTCCCAACCGTTGGCGAAACGAAGTAAGATTCGGGATGATCGACCATCGTCTCCTCCTGCTGCGGACGATATACTCGTGGACGACAATTCTGTTCCCACCATGGACGACGACGAACTGCCGACCCAATTCCCCATGAGCGACCCTGCACCCTCCTCGCCGGCAGCCAAAGTCGCAGAGCGCAAGGCTCAGATTAAGAAAGAGCCCGACGATGACGATGACGACATGATGGAGGTCGCTCATGCCGGCACCGTTACTGCTGCCAGTGTCAATATTGCCGGGTCCAGACCACCCAAGAAGTTGATCAAGCCCGAGCCCTACCCAGCACCCATCACGTCATCACCTGTCAAGCAAGAATCAGCTATTGACCCATCCGCGTGGAACGACATTACAAATAACCTCAATATCGTCAGTAACTCGGTCTCGGAAGTCAAGAGCATCCGCAAGATCGACTACAAGGACGCCATCGAAGAAGATGGTAGCCTGAACATGTTTTGGACAGACTACACCGAAGTCAGTGGCAGCTTGTGTCTCTTCGGCAAAGTCCTGAACAAGAAGACTGGCCAGCATGTCAGCTGTTTCGTCAAAATCGACAACATTTTGCGCAAGCTCTTCTTCCTACCCCGCGAGACTCGCGTGCAGGGTGGTATCGATACGTGCGACGAGGTTGGCATGGTGGACGTGTACAGTGAAGTGGACGCCCTCATGACCAAGATGAAAATTGGCAAGTACAAGACCAAGTCATTGCAACCGAAAGTATGCTTTCGAACTACCAGACA
>NW_003315030.1:152338-158285 GCF_000150825.1 Verticillium alfalfae VaMs.102
ATTCCGACATAGTGGATCCTGACGTGATATTGGGCCATCAGCTCGAAGGCGTGGATTACAGCGTTCTGCTCAACCGGATTCACGAGAAGAAGACACCGCAGTGGTCTCGTCTCGGTCGCCTGCGACGAACTGTATGGCCTTCTTCCATTGGAAAGACTGGTGGAAACGTTTTCGCCGAGAGGCAAGTCATGTCAGGACGCCTTCTTTGCGACTTGGCCAACGATGCCGGCAAATCTGCCATGTACAAGTGTCAGTCGTGGAGCTTGACGGAAATGTGCAGTCTGTATCTCTCGGGAAACAACCATCGCCGAGAGCTCGACAATGATGCCGCGCTCAAGACCTGGGCTTCCCACTCGAAGGAAGGATTTATGGACTACGTCACCCATATCGAGGCGGACACGTACTTCATTGCGGCCCTGGCCTTACAAGTTCAGCTGCTGCCGCTGACCAAGGTCCTCACGAACTTGGCTGGTAACTCCTGGGCCAGGACACTGACCGGAACTCGTGCTGAGCGAAACGAATACATTTTGCTCCATGAATTTCATCGAAACAAGTATATTTGCCCCGACAAACAAGGCTTCCAGAGGGGCAAGGGCGCCAAGGAGGATGAAGAGGGCGACAGCAAGAAGAAGGACAAGTTCAAGGGTGGCTTGGTGTTTGATCCCGAAAAGGGTCTGTACGACAAGTTCGTCCTTGTCATGGACTTCAACTCTCTATACCCGTCCATCATTCAAGAGTTCAACATTTGCTTCACCACTGTCGATCGAACCGCAAAAGTATGTAGTCTTTACATCGAGAGCATAACGCTAGAGTATTGCTAACTATCTTATAGCTTGAGGATGAGGAAGAAGTACCCGAGGTTCCCGTGGACCAAGAGCAAGGTATCCTACCCAAGCTTATTGCCACGCTCGTCAGCAGAAGAAAGCAAGTCAAGAGCCTCATGAAGGATAAGACTGCGACGCCCGAGCAGCTCGCTACTTGGGACATCAAGCAGCTTGCCCTGAAGCTCACAGCCAATTCCATGTACGGCTGTTTGGGTTACACCAAGTCTCGATTTTACGCCCGTCCCCTCGCCGTCTTGACAACGTACAAAGGTCGTGAGATCCTCCGAAGCACTAAGGAACTGGCCGAGAGCAGAGCTCTCCAAGTCATTTACGGCGACACGGATTCCGTCATGATCAATGCCAACGTCGAGAATGTGGCGGATGCTTTTAAAGTCGGCGCCGAGTTCAAAAAGGCTGTCAACGAGCGGTACAGGCTGCTTGAGATTGACATTGATAATGTCTTCCGACGCATTCTGTTGCAAGCAAAGAAGAAGTATGCTGCCATCAACCTTGTCGAGAACAATGGCAAGTACATTGAGAAGATGGAAGTGAAGGGTCTCGACATGAAACGTCGCGAGTACTGTGGGCTATCAAAGGAGATTTCTGGGAAACTTCTTGACGAGATCCTCTCTGGGGAGGACACAGAGGTGTCAAATTTCGCGCATTCACGACTATCTACGTGAGATTCGCCGCCAAGATGAGGGAACAGTCGGATTCCCGCACAGAAGTACATCATTTTCACACAGCTTGGAAAGGGCCCGAAGGAGTACCGCAATGGCGACACGATGCCTCAGGTCCAGGTCGCGCTTCGTGACATCGCTCGCGGCAAGAACGTTCGCAAGGGCGACGTTATCAGCTACATCATCACAGGCGACGGGCAGAGCTCTGAGCCCGCGCCCAAGCGAGCGTACACGCCTTCTGATGTACTCAAGCCCGAGTCGGGACTTGCACCAGATGTCGAGTGGTACATTGCGAAGCAAATCTTCCCCCCCGTGGAGCGTCTCTGCGCCAACATTGTCGGCACCTCGACGATGCAACTGGCGGAGTGTCTGGGGCTGGACATCAAGCGATACGACACATCGAGGAGACGTGACGACGGCGTAGAGAAGGATATGGAGGTTCATCCTCTCGAGTCCCAGATTCCAGACGATGTTCGCTTTGCCGACTGCACCCGCCTCAGCCTTCGCTGCCGCACATGCAAAAAGTCGTCTGTTTTCGAAGGCCTCTACAGCCAGCCAACACGAGTCTCTCCCGCTGGCGTCCTCTGCGACCACTGTGGCGCAACGATCAGCCCCCTTTCGGTCGTCGCACAGGTAGAGCATGCGATCCGAGTCCAGACAGCCCGCTATTACGAAGGCTGGCTTATATGCGACGACTCATCGTGCGGCATACGTACGCGCCAGATGAACGTCTACGGCACGCGCTGTCTGGGTCCCAAGGGCCTCGCGCGAGACTGCCTAGGCCGTATGCGTTATGAGTACTCTGAGAAGGCAATCTACAACCAGCTCGTTTACTTCACCAGTCTCTGGGATGTCGACAAGGCACGCGACAAGGCCGTTGCGGCCGCCGCGCCAAGCTCAGAGGAGGCTCTATCGCAGGCGGACCGGGAAAATATCTTGGCTCTAGCGGAGCACAACCGGGTGCGCTTCGGCACCGTCAAGGGTGTCGTTGAGAAATATCTCGACAAGTGCGGCAGACAATGGGTGGCGATGGACACATTATTCGCCAAGCTGGGGTTCAGCAAGGCTCTGGCGCCAGCTGCGTGAGATATCCACGTCAGCGGCTGAGGGGTGGATTCCAGGTCACGAACGGGTATGATAATTGACTGGTAATGGCGCGGGTTCAGCTTTGGCTACTGTATCAAGTGTCTTTACGACAGACATTCTCGGAAGATAAGCAGACAATCATCAGTCCTTCATGGCCTGCCACGAGGCCATCGGCCATTCGCTCCTCTTGCCAGCGATCTTCGGAGAGATGAATACCTGAGAAGGTTGCTTTCATGCCATAGGGTCAGGCAGGCTGTTCACATAAAGCTCGGGGCAAGGGCGGGCATGATATCACAGCAGAGCAGAGGCGGACGACTCAGATAAAATCACTTGTTCAACTGTCCTTGTCGACTAACTTGTGCAACAGGCCCCCCCCCCCAAAAAAATCTTCAAAAGATGTGCTTTTCGTGCTTCATACCTTCTCTCATTCGGATTCACTACCCAGGTACCGTCCCAGTCCAGCATCCATCCGTCCGTCCCTCTTCTTTGTGGTCACTGAAGGAAAACTGAATGCGCACCACCACCACCTCATCGTACAACGACCGGTCCCTTCCCGTCGCCCTCTTCCACGGCACGTACGCGCTCGGTTGCCATGAGACGCGAAAGCAGTGTGAAGGCGAAGGGCAGGCAGCCATCATCCATCAGCGTGTGTACCAGAGCACGACGAAGAAACAGAGAGAATCAATCCTCGAATCAATCGGCTCGCATTAGAAGAAAATAAGACGACGTAACGACAAAATGCAAGACGCAAAAGTAGTGAAACAGTGCCGAGGGCGACGGAAAGCCCGCGTTCCCTCCGCGAAAAGGGGAATAAGCCCGCCGCCTCCTCCCTCGGCTGATCGTCCCAAAGCGGCTCGTCTATGTCGGTGTCTCGAAGGTGGTATCATGGCCGATGGAAACGATCATCAACTTTTGTAAAACACTTCCTCAGAAACCCCTCCCATGTAAATGCACGAAAACAACCTCGCCCGTTCTATTTGGGAAATGCGTTCGTTGGACTCTGGAAAATCAAAACCTCTAGCCGTCCACTCTCCTCTACTTGCTCTCCTTGGCAGCAGTGCTGTCAGGGACAGCCTTGGAAAGCGCTGGGGAAGCTGCCGTCGAAGGAGGGGAGGCAGGGTTATCGTTGTCCAAGTTGGCAAGGGCACTAGGGGTGAGTTAGCGACGTGTAATACGGCATATGTGAACCGTCGGTCAAGCTTACCTGAAGGCGTTCGTGTGTGTAGTAGGAGGCGTTCCCGTGCGCGACGAGGCGTTCGAGTCCTCACCAGCGCGGCCCAGCGAGCCGCCAGGTCCAAGTCGTCGACCGCTGTTGCTACGCGAAGAGAACATGGACGTAGGGCCCAGTGTGACGTTGCCGCTGGCCGCACGACTGGTGGCACCCTTCAGACGGCGCAGATCATCCATACCAACCTGGTTGGATTGTTGCTGAGTGTAGTTGCTAAAGCTGCGAGCATCGCCGCGGCCGAAATGGGGACGACCGCCTGGGGCACCACGTTGGCTGCCGCCGCGGGCGTTCTCCTGAGCCTTCTGAGCAGCGGCGGCTTCGGCCTGTGGAACCGGTTAGCTTTGACGTTACATCACGAAAACGAGGGGCATGTTATTGACTTGCCTCAGCGCGAACCTCGTCAAGGGTCTTGGGACCCTTGTTAGCCTCCTTCGTGGCCCATCCGGACCTGCGCATGTCGACAACGTCCATCAGCATGAACTTGAGACGGCTGGGAAGGTCAGGCATGTTGACGACGTTTTGAATGCGGTCAAAGTAGGCATCCATGATGCTCTTGCCCTTGGGGCTTGCGTCAAGGTTGGCACCAATAGTCCTGAGCAGTTTGCAAAGCGACTCGATCTCAGCCTCTTCAGGTGTCGTCTCGTAATCGACCAGCTTCTGCACGCAAGCATGCATGATGCGTTCTGTCAGCATACCCAGTTTGTACAGCTCACCAATGAACTGGACAAGACCAAGACCGCGACGCTTGGCGGCGGCAGCAATGTAGTATTCGTCAGACAACATGGCGGCTTCGGCGGATATCTTATTTTCCTCCTCAGCCTCCTCGGGCTTGGCGGGAATGTTGACCTTCCAGCCACGCTCGAATTCTTCTTGACACCTGTTGAGGAGGTACTTGCGGAAGAGCGCGCCACCGCTGACGACCTCGCCGTTCTTGTCCTTGAGGTTCTCGTCGCGAATCTCGTGGCTCATGGTGTCGAGCATACGCTTGCAGAACTTGGCATACATGGAGGCCCAGTGGGCCTCATCAGTAGCCTTCTCAAAGGTCAGCTGGATGACTTGGCGAAGCGTGCGTCCATCCGACTCGGTCTTGGACTGCGCAACGATAGTCAGGATCTGGTCAGCGATCTTGTCGAACTTCTCCGGCGTCATCTTGTTGAGTGCAGCCTTGACCTTGCGCTGAACCATCTCCGGGTCCATGTTGCCAGTGGGCGCCGCCGCGGCAGGACCCTTGCCCAGGCTCGTGGGCTTCCAACCCGAAGAGGAAACGGTGATAGGCTTCAGGTCCATTCCCTGCGTAAGAGGCATGGTCTTAGCAGCCTGCGCTTCCTTGGCACCAAAGTTGTCACGCCTGCTATTGCCCCTCTGGCTGCCACCAGGGCCGCGACGCGAGTTGGACGGGTTGATATTGGACGACGACGCGTTGGGGGAGATAGGGGGTCCCATGGGGAATCCACTGCCGGTGCGGCCGAAGGAGCCCATGCCGCCGGCCGCAGGGGCCGTCGCACCACTAGCAAGAGCCGCGTTGGACATGGCGAATCGCTGCTTGGACGTTGTGCCACGCACGCTCGGGTTCGAAATGAACTGGCCCATGTTGGGCTGGCTCGGGGTGAAGGCCCCAGACCTGGAAGGTTGTCGGCTGGAGCCGGGGCGAGGGCTCGACGCCGAGCGGGAACCGTCCTCACCGATCAAGGCCTTAACCTGATGGTGAAACTCCATGGAGGGCTGCTCGGTGAAGACCTTCTGGAACTGGAGCAGGAACTGCGCGTCGTACTTGAAGGTCTTGCCCTTCTTCGCAACCGCAGCGTTCAACGCCGGGTTGGGAGAGCTGATGCCAGCTGGGTAGATGTCTTGGTTGATAACCGTCAGGAAGCGGGCCGACTTGAGCGACTGGAGGGCAGCGCTGGGCTGAGGGGGCTCGACAGGCTTGGTGTTGATGGGAGCCAGGTTCAGCGCAGCCGGCTTGGTAGCGCGCGCCTTCTCGGCAGGCGCAGCCTTGGATGACTTGTCTCCAATGTTGAGGCTGGCGAGCTTGTCGGTGACATCGCCGACCTCCTGGGCGCCTCTTGCCCGCGAGGGCGTCGGCGACTGTTGCCAGCTTGCCGGAGGCTTCGGCGGCCGCACGCTTCTTT
>NW_003315030.1:158493-159779 GCF_000150825.1 Verticillium alfalfae VaMs.102
GGGCATCCTCCTCTTCCATCTCACGAATCATACGCTCCATCTCGTCTCTTCGCTCTCGACGTTGGCTGCCGGCTCAGCAGGCTTCGACTCCGCCTCCTTAGTCGCCTTGGGTTCCTCCTTCTTGGTCGCCTCGGCGGCGGGCTCTTCAGCAGCCTTGGGCGCTTCCGTAACCTCCTTCTTGGCCTCTGTGACGGGTGCAGCTTCAACAGGCTTGACCTCGGTCTTAGCGGGCTCCGGCTTGGCGGTCTTGGTGTCCTTGGACTCGCCGCCGGCAGCCAGGAGGACCTTGGCGCGCAGCTCTTCCTGGATCTCCTTTGCCGTCTTCGGTGCGCTCTCCGTCCTGTTGTGGTCAGGGCGCGCAGGGGTGGCGCTCTTGGGTGCCGGAGAGGGTGTGGTGGCGATGACAGGAGGGGTCCTGGTCTGCTGGGTGCTCGGGGAGGGCGAAGCAGGCGTCTTCATGCTAGAGAAATCGACCGTCTCGCCTTGAGCGTTCTTGATGACCACGGCGGCACTCTTCTTGGGGCGCGTGAAAGGAAGGGCCGCAGCGCCCTTGCCTTGAGCGTTCTGCTGGGGCGCACCCGAGACGATGACTGGCTGGCTAGGCTGGCCGGTGCTGGAGGTGGGGCGTTCAGAGTGCGAGGAGGTGCGCGACATGCTGACTGGGGCAGCGGTGTGGTAGGGAGGAGGGACGAAGCCCTGCTGGTAGTTGCCGGCTGGCGAGCCCCCAGGGCCTTGCTGCATGTAGGGTTGGGGCATGTAGTAGGGTGCCTGTCGAGCGTCGAATTGGCCACCTTGGGGAGGGTATCCATACTGTTGTTTAGCTGTCAGCATTCGTTCGAAATTGCCCGATTCGGGAGATAGATCAATTTTAGCAGGTGACTGGGTTAGCAGACTCTTGTGAGAGGGAGGAATTAAAAAGCAAGGGGCATCCGGGTGAAGTGACGGCGTCGCTTTCAAGGGGCCCGTGTTGCGACCGCTGAGAGCTGCTTCTTCGGAAGCTTGAGTCCATGGCGCTTCTCCGCATGATACTTCTCCGCGTCTACTTGGACGTCGAGACTTCGAGGTCTGCGCCTTGAACAAGCCGTGATGGCGAGAGTTGATTAGCTGCCGGTCATGGTCGGGATACTTCTCCTGATCGCGGCGGCCAGACTTCTTCTTGTCGGGCTTGGAAGGAAACGAATTTGCAAGGAAAGGGAGGGTATGTACTTGGTGGGGGGGCATGCCAGGTGCCGGGTAGTGGTACTGCGTCTGGTTGGGCATGCCGTTGTGCATCTGGCAGGAGCCAT
>NW_003315030.1:159879-161923 GCF_000150825.1 Verticillium alfalfae VaMs.102
GGGCCCGGAGAGTTGGGTAACCCATGGGCGATTAGCCGGGTGGAATGCAGGGGCATGCCGCGCGGCCACGGCCGGGCCAGGCTGAAGTTAGGAGGGAATCCCTGGCTAGCATTAAAAGGAGGGTGAGCCGGGTTGTAGGGCGTGTTGCCACGGCCACGTCCGCCCTGGGGAGTGAAGTTGGGACGGTTGCCGGCAGCACCGCTCATGTCACTCTGCTGAGAGACGGCGGACTCGCGGCGGATATGGGCTCCGGGCTGAGAAGCCAGGGCAGCCGGGTTCTGAGGCGTGGAAGCCTGTCTCATGTGACGCTGTGCACAGACTATCGTCAGCTCAGGGCTTTCAGGGCTTTCTTGAGAAATACGCATCTTGGGGTGACAAAAAGTCTTTTTGGGGCGGGGATTAAAACTTACATCGCCATCACTGCCGAGGCTGCCAAAGGTCATGTTGCCCTGCTGGGCAATGCCCGAAGGAGGACGACCACCACTGGCAGAGGGCTGGGGGATGGGGGAGGGAGAGTGCGCGGGAGACGGGACCCTGGCGCTCTGGTTGCCACCAGGAATGGGAATGGGGGCGGCGGACATCTGAGGCGAGCTATGGGCGATAGCAGGCGAGTCCTTGAAGCCGAACTGGATACCGGACTTGGAGCCTCCTCCAGCAGCACCACCGTTGGCGGCGTAGCTGTTGGGGCCGTTGGCGCTGATGGTAACGGAGCTCTTCCGGCTATGTTCGCCGGCGCCGTTCATATTGTTCGAGTTGTTGTTGGAGCCGTGAGCAGCTGCGGGAGCAGGCACGGCAGGGGTGATGGGAGGTCGTCCGTTTACTGGTGAAGGGCCGGAAGACTTGGCATGTTGCGCGGAAGAGCCGCCAACAACCACAGGAGTAGACTGGTTGGAGCCTGTTGCGATCAGAGGCGTCGAGGCTGGCTTCTTGGATGCACCTGCTGCAGAGGCATACGAAGGGGCAGAAGCAGCAGAGGAGTTCGGCGCCGGGTTGTTCTGAGAGCTCGCAGTCGAAGTCATATGTGGATCAGCGTTTGTCGCGTCGTCGACGAGTGACGAAGAGATCGGTGGCCGGAGAAGACGCTGGTGGTGAGCGATGAAAGAAGCGGGCGAGGGCGCAGATCGAATCGCGAGTGGGATTCGGAAGCACGAGGAGACGGGAGACGGGCCGTGAGAGCTCGATGAGGGCAACGAGCTGAAACAAGCCAGTAGGGAGGCGAGCAGACGTGATGCTGATATGACGGTAGATGGAGGCGATGGAGGTGTCGCGACGAGGTATATCGAGGTCAGGGCTGATCAAAGACAGGCCGACGTCGATAGAATCTCGTGTGGGAAAGAACGGAAATCGCAGCTGCCAGCGAGCGAGTGCGACCCAGGAACAGGCGTCTCGAGGATTAGATCTGCCGTCGAAAAGAGCGAGATCGAGATCCGAGGAGGGGAGATTCTTCTTGGGAAAAGGGTATTATCCACAAGAAAGAGAAGTTGGCCGGGCAAAGAAAAATATCTTGCACGGGGGCCAAATGGATGGTTGTTTGGTGATGGGTAGGTGGAGGGTTTTGCGAGAGGGAAGGGCCCGTCCAAATTTTTTTTGGGTGAGGAGATATGGCTAACCGGGCAAGAGCTGGGGCGCGCAAGGGTGGATGGGGGTGAATGGGTGGATGGGCCTACCGAGACGGGGGGCTTTGGGCCACTCGGGGGGGGGGGTGCAGTGAGCCGGCGCAACATCAGTGATGCCCCATTTTCCTGTGGGAGAGTGGTGTGTGTGGCAGAGGGGAGAGCACGGAAAGTGAGTGAGTGGGTGGGTCCACAGTGCTTCTAACAGACCTTGTCGGAGACACTTCGTCCCCTTCCCTTTTCCTGCCTTTCTGCCTGAGTCGGAGTCGGGTTTCCTGCTGTACACACATAGTACCTAGCCATCATAATTTTTCACCTCAAAAAATATACTTTGCTACCAACCTCGAACAGTGTGAAAGCCCCAATGACGGGAACATCGACAGGCCGCCGACACTAGCCTTGAATACCTCTTGCAAGCTCCATTCATCGGT
>NW_003315030.1:168830-172273 GCF_000150825.1 Verticillium alfalfae VaMs.102
TATATCATTTTTTGGTCGACAGTCTAGTGAAATCGCGAGCCAGTGTGCAGAGAGTTGAATCCATAGTAACAAGTATCAACATCCCTCTTCCATTTACAGCACGTGCCTGCGTTATCGATCCATTTGTTGCCCTACAGATGCATGTTCGAAGGGCCTACGGCTGAACAGATGTCAGAGTACAGGAGTACGAAACCACAATTTAGGCTCCTGTAGCGCTGGATAACCACCCTTTGACATTCGCTAATCTAGGTCCATGATCCTTACCCCACTGCCGTCCAAGGCAGCCGTCACCCGAACGAGTCTAAGTATTTGAAATCATCAGCCCTCCGTTTCCGCAGCCACCGACTCAGGATCCCCTTCGCCAGCCTCCTGATCCCCAGCCTCGTCTGCAGGCGCCTCTTCAATAGCCATGAGGCCAGCACCTCCCGGGTTTTGTTCAGCCTCGAGCTGCTTTACCTTCGTGTTGGTCATCTGGTACACGAACTGTCCCAGGTGCTCAACGCCCTCCATACATGCTTGACCCGGCACCTCTCCGCTTTCTGAGGCGATAAGTCGCTGAGATGGCCACATTTCACCAGTGACCAGCATCAATTTGTCTGGTCGCTGGAAGAGCTGCTCGAATGCTGGACGTAATTCGTAGCATGCCTCAAAAACATCCCGTCGTCCCAAGATGTAGAGACCCAGACGGGCTCGCGAGAGGGCGACAGTCATGCGTCGGACGTCTCGCAAGTAGCCAACCCGAGACGTGCGTGTCAAGGACAAGATGATATCTAAACCAAATGTCAGTTTGTGTTTGGTTTGTATGGAAGACATTTGTGAGGCACTTACAGTCATTTTGTTCGCCCTGATACTTATCGACAGTAGAGACGACACGTGGTCGCCCAAAGACGGCTTTGTTGTTGCATCTGTGTGCCAGTACATCATTGACCAGGGCGCGCTGTCCAGCATATGTCGTGAGGATGCTGATTTTTGACGCGGGATAGCCCAGAAGCCGCATATATTGGTAGATGGCCACAGCGTATTCGGCTTCGCCGAGGTTCTGGATGAAATGAGGCGTTGGCTCTGCCTCGCCCTTTCCCTTGTAGTCGGGCACGTTGATAAATTGGTAATCAAACTTGAAGCCAGCATTGGCCTTAAGGAACTCGTCGCTTGCTTGTACGTGAGGCAGGCTGTCCAGTTTTCGGATACCTCCACTTGTATAAATTGGCAATTGCAGGTCGAGCTCGGCCCTGTTGATCAAGATTGATGGTCGGGACACCGAGTCGCACGAGTCGAGAGAAGAGCGACTGCTCAAGGTTTGCATAATGCCGGAATGCGTGGCTCTGGATAACGGGCGAGTTCTGAAGATGATCGCCGCAGAGAACAACACGCTGTAATAAATTCTGCCCATCTTTTGGCTTCTGCATAGCCAAAGGAAGGAAATTCTCAATTTCCGTAATCTGTGCAGCCTCTTCCATGACCACGTTATCGTACCTAAAGCCGAGCGAGGCAATCTCTTCACGCTTAATAGCAGCGTGTGTCGAGGTCATTGCAATGATACGTGCCTCATTGATGAGCAGGTAGTTGGACTTGTCTTTGTCCCTTCGAAGGATTTCGAACGGCAAGACATCAGCCAACTCTGAGAAGATCTTGGAGATGTGACGATAACACCCTTCGGCAATTTCCAGCGCCTTCTGGTGGTCCGCATCATCAGGAAAGAGGGGTTGAGGTGCTGTGGAGAAGAATCTGTGGAAGGGGAAGGCTTCGATTACAGTGGCAGTCATGGCAGTCTCCGACTTTGCTGCTTCCATGAATTTGGCCCACGCAGGCTCAATGTAAACCGAGTTGAAGTAGCCAGCCGTCTCAGCAGAGTTGCCATGCGCACCGGGAGCACCAATACTGGATGCAAGAAGAGTGACCTCTTGTAGATAGCGGTCACGGTTGTCCAGGAACGACTCGACTCGACCATGTTTGCTGAAGCTTCCCTCTGTGTAAAGATCTTCTTCTCCATGGCCTAGACGTAGCAAGTGGCGCTCATCAATGTCTAGAGCAATTATCTTGGCGAAGAGTTGGTTCAATGCCTGGTTACTGTGTGCGATCAAGAGAGTCCTCTGCTCGGGGAAGTTGTGATAGATGTTGTTGATGATTTGAGACGCAACGTCGGTTTTTCCTGTGCCCGGCGGCCCAACAATGACTGTCAAGCCTGGCTGTGACCCGGATGTGATGGCCTCTATCTGAGCCGAAGTGAAGCGAATAGCATTAAGCTTCGGGGCGTCAACTGGGAAGGGACCCTCGTTCGGTGGTCTGTATGTGGACACTTTGACGGTTTCCACCTCTACCGACAGTGGGGGCTCCGCGTCCCGTCTACGCTTCTTGGTGGGTTTCGGCAGCAGGACAGCTGGCGTATCTGCGGCCTCCAGAACGTACGGCGGTCCGAAGCTCCCTGACGCATCGTCGTTAGGCTCAATGATTTTGCCAGGCAGGCTCTCAATGAGGTGTTGCCAGTCAAGAAAGGTGTCCCGATAATCGAGCCTCTTGACACGATTGGGCAATTGCTTGTAGGTTGCACCGGCGGGATCGCCGTATCCCAGGAATACTTCATGAAGCCACGACGCGACAGGTACATCGGAGAGTGTCAGGCTGCGTATAGACTCAAGCACCGGTTTGAAGTTGTTCTCTCGCCCACTCCGCCTCAGGATAACGTTGATACGTCCGTAGACGGCAGGTTCGTTTTCACCCGTCAGATCAGCATCTCTGGCGTAAGTACCAGCATCGAGTTTGAGGCGGAACGTGCGCTTCCCGTCGTGGCGGCCGTTGAGCTCCCGCGCGGTTCTGCCCTTATCGTCTGTGATCGCAATTACTTCTGCTGTCCGGATGGCCGTGACACCTAAGCGCTGGGCTTCCGAGGTGGTCCCTTCGCCATTGGCCGTGCCGTCGGAGGCCGTAGGTTCGATGGCCAACAAAAACACAACATCATCCGGACGAAGAGAGTCCCAATCTCGGCGGGTGCCCTCGGCGACTCGTCGATAATCTACAGTCAGCTCTGCTCGTACAATCGATGGCTTGTCGGCTCCGACTAGCGCAGGAACCACTTCGAGTATGCTGTGAAAGAAAGAAAAAGTCAATTTTTGCAGATACGTATTGAGATGGCACCAAACACTTACGAAACTTTAGATGCCGGCAGGGCCATCTTTGAAGAGCCTACAAATTTGACTTCGCCAGGTTTCGGTGCCTCAGGGCGGAGTCGCCGAACCGCAGTCTCAACGTCCTTTCGAATTCCGTAAAAGGCCTCTGATCGGTAAAGCGTCAGAGACCTCCAAAGAAAGTCGCCCACGGAAAGGTATTGCAGGTTTAGTTTCGGCATCGCAAGAGGATGAGTTCCATCATACTTTTCGGCTCGGATAAGGTGCTTTCGAATAAAGAATGTTCCGTAGGAACCAGGCTGAGGTTTGGGCTATCTGCTG
>NW_003315030.1:172587-178996 GCF_000150825.1 Verticillium alfalfae VaMs.102
CATTGTCTTCGTCGTTCAGCATTGGCGAGAGCCGCATAGCCGGCAAGAGATGCAAATCAGCTAGCAGCGTATTGACATATCTTCGAGTCGGCAACTGACTGAGAAGATCTGTGAGGAATTCGACGAATCGCTCACAGTAGAGTATGTGTTCTGTGCTATTTTAGTCAAGATCCCGCAGAACAGGGCGCGACCTCACTTACCAAGCTTCGTATCTTCATCGTACAATCGTTTCAAGAAGTCCAACACGAGCGTATACAGCCAGGAGCGCTCGAAGCGCAAACGAGCCTTAGTGGCTTCGTCTGCTGCTTCATGCCTCTTCGCGGCTGCCCTCCATGCCTTCCTGACATGGGGATATTGCTCCAGCTTCGTCTCCCTGAGCGTGTCTGTCGAAAGATTGTGCCAAATGGATATTGAGACCAATGGCGCGCACTCTTTCCGCACGATCGCGCAGTCCAGACTCTGGAAGGCTGATATGAGGAATGACAGTAGATGGCTTCTGATGGTCGGGGAGAGGGTATGATCCAGGGTCATGGTCAGAACCCGGCGGAAAAGACCGGAAAATTCGTCAGGTCTGTCTTCGAATATTGTCCATGACTCAAGCTGCTCCTTTCGTTTGACGTTTACGAGCAAAACTATCAGGATGACATGGTGATTAGAAGAGTCGTCGGAGTAGCCAGGCCACAGATAACTACATTGAGGCACAGATTAGCTTAGCTGTGACATGATGGAACCAGACATCTCACGGACCTCTCGAGCGTCTGGAGCCCCTCAAGAACAAGCAACGACTTGTCTGGGAAATTGTCCCGCTCCAGAACCGACCATATATCTTTCTTGAGTATGTCGTTCTTGACCTTGATGACCGAGCCCTTCTTTCTGGGTTTCAACCAGTGTTTCCGCGCCAACTGAGAGAACTCATTCTCGCCTTCGATCTCGGAAACAGTAGGTCGATCACCACCGACCGCTGCAGCTTCTGATGGCGCCTGATCCTTGGGCTGGGATCGCGCCCCCTTCTTCTGGCGCTTGGCTGTCGGCATTGTTGAGCTCCTACTGCTCAGACCTGGGCAATGAACTCAACTCGCACTTGCATATCGCGGACTGAGGATCGGCTTGTATCGCGAGCTGTCGGCTAGATGTTGCGACAAGTTGAGGATTGGCGAGACAAGAGATGATGGCAAATGTCGTTGTTGACGTCTTTAGAAATTTCAGCCTCGTCAAAGTCCCACGCGACCGGGTCGCGACTGGTGGGTTATCCGGCGGTTCAATGGCGTCGATCGTGCAGGGGACTTTGTCAGTAGCCGCCCCACTGCCGGCAAGTTTATGCATTTAAAAGCTGGAACCATACCTCCTAATGTGCTTACAGAACTCCACCCTCAACTCGACCTCAATTGGCACATGGTTCTTGTAGCCTCGCCATCCTACTATTTCTTGTTCAGACACTGTGATTGCGACACCTTCCACGGCACCTGAACCCTGACATCACGAAGCGCGCGACGCTCTGGAAGCTGCGAAAACCACAATCAAAGTCGAAAATTCGCTGATCGCCTTCTTCATATACTTTCTTGGCTAATGTCGGTGCGCCATACCGGCAGCGGCTCAACAACGACCAACTCTCGTTCTCGACATCTGCTGCACCGACAATCACCATGCCAGGAACAATCGTCAGCGATGGGCGTGTTTCCACAGTAGCCGATGTTTCGGCTGTCCTGAGCGATCTTCTCGACCGTGCAAGAGGAACGAAACCTCCCACGATCGAGCCAGCGCTCCAAAAGTCCGACCTCGGAAACGACATTGATAGGATAACCGCCATCTTTGCCGATGGCCGTGGTGCTGAGGCTACTGAGAGCGCGGCGCAACAGAGTCAAGACAAAATCAGACAGTTTGCCGTCATCGAAACCGCTGTTCGCGATCTCTTCAAAACCCTGGTCGTGAGTCGAGCGTCTGTGACCAATCTGGCCCTGTGACTGACGTGTTCCGTAGTTCAACACAAAGATCGAATCCCCGGAGTTTGTGCAACTTTGGAACCTCTTCGACATCGTTTCTATACTATCCGATAACGGATCGTGCGACCCCGCGCTGCTCTTCTGGATGGTCGAAGAGCTTCTCGACAGTCAAACGATCGCCGGCTGCCGCAAGATCTTCGATTTCCTCGAGTCCAGACGCGAAAGGATTACCTCGAGCCATTTTAAGCAGAAGCAACTGGTAATCCTGCGAACTTGCAATGAGCTACTGCGCCGTCTTTCTCGCGCCGAAGACACGGCTTTCTGTGGTCGAGTCTTTATCTTCATGTTCCAGAGCTTCCCCTTGGGAGACCGAAGCTCCGTCAATTTGCGCGGCGAATACCACGTGGAAAATGTAACAGCATACGATCAATCAGCGGCACCAATGGACCCCGACGCGGACAAGATGGAAGTGGAGAAAGATGCGGCTGCTGGACCCGACGCGAACAAGCAAAGCTCTCAAGACGGCGCTGTGAACGCTGATGCTCTGTATCCAGTCTTTTGGTCGCTTCAGGAAAGTTTCAGTCAGCCCAAGAAGCTGTTTGACATGACGAACCTAGAGGGATTCAAGCAAGGCCTAGAAGCGACGGTCAAGGCGTTCAAAGTGGTCCAGAAAGAGCAGGGCAGCAGACCACCCAAAGCTGCCGACAGCGCTGTAGGCGGTACTAAGCGGAAGCGCAATCATGACGACCAAGGAGATCAGTCGAATGCATTCAACCCGAAATACCTCACCAGCCAAGACCTTTTCGAGCTCGAAATCAGCGACCTATCGTTTCGAAGAAATATTCTGGTCCAGGCCTATATCATACTCGAGTTTCTACTCTCACTCTCAGCCAAGGCGAAAGAGAAGCTCGCAACGATCAAAACGCAAAACAAGTCTGTCATGTACATGGATCAGACTTTGAGCGAAGAAGATGTAGGTATTCAAAGACTTGTTCTGGTTTGGGCTTGGCTGACTTGGTTGCTTAGGCGAAATGGGCGAGTGACATGAAAGAGGCCGTGGAGGACGGCCTGAAACAGGGCAGCGACGGACCTCATTACCATCGTATGGTGGAGACAGTGCTGGTTAGGGACCGCAACTGGATACGATGGAAGATGGAAGGCTGCCCTCCGATCGAGCTGCCCCCCCTCTCGCCGGAGACATGGTCGAAGGCCCAGGATGAGCTCTACTCCATCACAAGGAACAAGCGCATGAAGCCGCCCATGGGCTCGCTGCCTCTGGACTTTATGCAGGACGAGGACGACGAGAAGGCTCTTGACAAGCTCAGGGCACCCGATCGATACGAACTTCCTGAGCTTGGGAGTTTCAGGAGGAAGATTGCGGATGACGACTTTGAGATTGAGATGCCGACGAACGACGAGACGAAAGCAGCAGCGATCGAGTCCAAAGCGAGCAAGAGCTGGCGTGCCTTGCGCATAGCGGCAAGGTCGAGACTGGGTCTATTTGACAAAATCAGCGACCCAGAAAAAATAGACGCCATTTTTGGCGAAATCGAAGACCCTGATGCGGTCCCTGAACCCGAAGCAGCGCCGGAACAAAAGGCCGTTCTCCCCACCGACCAGCGACCCGTTGTCATCTCAGGCCCTCCCGGCGTGGGCAAGTCGACGACTACTGACGTTCTACTCAGCCGTCAACCGGGCGCATTCGCAAAGGTCGTTCGCCACACAACGCGCAAACCCCAAGACGGCGAGGTCGCGGGGCGGGATTTCCTTTTCGTAGACAAGCAGACCTTTGACATGCAGCGCGACGGCGACGCGTTGATAGAGTACACCACGATCGACGGAGACGACTACGGCACCAGTCGCAAGACAATTGATGGGATCGTCGCAAGCGGCAAGGTGCCGATCCTGCACATGGACCAGGAGGTAAGTCGCATCGTCATGGATTTTCCCCCTCCGCAATCTTATCAGTCCCTCACGCTAATTTCCCCTCCAGGCGACGGAACAGGCCAGGAGTTTCGGTTTCGAGGCTCGCTTTGTCCTTCTCCTTCCACCAAACCAGGAGACTATGGAGGCACGGCTCACAGCCGCCGGGGAACGCGAAGACGCCGTCAAGGCCACAGGAGCCGCTGTCGCTCCTTATCTCGCCGAGGGATCCATACTCAAGGAAGGGTTCGACGAGGTGCTCGTGAATGAGAAACTCGACGCCACATTCAAGGCCTTGGAGACGTTTATTTACGGAGCCGAGCAGGGAGTGTCGGAGCCGGAGAAAACGGACGAGAAGCCGACTGAGGAGACGGAGGCGCAGACAGAACACAAGCTGAGCGAGGATGCGCCTGCAGCCGCGGCAGACAAGAACGAAGATGATGCTGTCATGGCTGACGCGGCGCCGGCAGCCGAAGACCCAGACAAGGCACAAGAAGGTTTGGGGGAGTTCAAGCCTTCGGCTGCGACGTAACGAGGGCGAGAGGGGCCATTTGGATGGGCTGTACAGACAGGCTTGGTGTGAAGCGGTGCAACCGCGAAAAAGAACAATTGATACCCCCCTTTAAAGCCGCCCTTCGGGCATGGATCATGGTGACGCGTCATGTGAAACATCATTCATTCAACTCTTGCTCTTTCTGTGTCTCGCCTACGGTATCATGCTATGTAAAATCTTATGATGGCAAAATCTTTCAGAAAGTGGTATGTGTAGTGTGGTGAAGCCATGCAAACAATCCTCCGCCATACCAATATCACTATGCTTCCTAATCACTGCGACACAATGCCTTCATGGTTGAAGACCGTCGGGACTAGCCGACTCGCTGCCCTAGTCATTATATCCAGAAAAAGAGGTGATTTGAGAGTCTTGAAGCCCCCAACTGCAAACGTTGCGATATGACCATCGGCGGGTTTAGAGATGAGTCGGGACAAGCGGGGTTCATAGCTAATCCTCACCAGCTTCAGAGGATGCGACACTCTGAGAGAGACCTGGCCGGCCGTCAATAAAGTGGCCCCTGATATATGATCGCCTTAGCCCGTTGATTCTTTGAACAAAAGACTAACGAGGGCCCAGGGGGGGGAGGGCCAGCAGAAAGGCTGCGGTGTAAAACCGCCACGGACTAAAGAAGGGCAGGGCTGGCTTACCACCTATTGGCTTCCCACTCAAGGACCCAGGCGCAGCAGATTTTGAGTCGTTCGCGAACACTCTGTGTTCCTAGTAATCTGTACTTCTCGGGTTCCTTGGCGGGAAGAATGCTGGCAAACCACCAGGGGAACTGCTCTGCGTCAACTGGGCACTCCCCGTAGATTGTAAGTATGCGCTGGGCAAGCCAGGGAACACTCTGCTGGCTCATCCTTTGCACAAATGAAACGGCAAAGTCGAGTAAATCCCGGGTAGGCATCCTCGCGAGATCCTCCGTTGTCGTTGTTACTCTGGGCGGCGTCCCTGAGCCACTACGTTGCGACGTGTTACTGGCGACACGTTGCAAAGATGAATGTCGAATTTCTTGGGCTTCAAGTTCTTCTTCTTCAGCGATGCTGACATCGTCGATGCGATCAATCTTGCCGACAATGTAGCCATCGAGGACCCCGTGCCTCACAACCTTGAAACGAGATATGCCAATGGTTTCGATCAAGCTGCGGCCGTCTGGGAAATATTCCGCATTGACAATGCGGAGAAGTGTACCGTACTCAACAAACGGAGCGTCGTCTGCATGCCGTGGTCGTCGCGGCATAACCATTCCAAAGGTCCGATCCCCTTCCAACGCACGTCTAATCATGAGTCGATACCTTGGCTCAAAGATGTGAAGGAACGTTGGCATCATCGGGAATGCCAGCGTACAGACGAAGACGGGAATGTCAAACTCTCGATGTCGATTCAACGCCTCAGCCGCTAGGGCATCTCCTCGGGTTAGCACGGCATCAGCCCAGAAAGTGTTGATCATCTTCGACAGACTTTCATTGGATGGGCATGATTGTCGATGCAGTAAAGGGCTGATTGACAAGGCTCTCCTACAGATCGGGCAGTAGAGTGAGTGGTCGAGGACGCGGTGGAGGCACGAACGGCAGAAGGTGTGACCACACACCGTCGTCAAAGGATCATAGAAGAGTGCGTAACAGACCTGGCAGTCCATCTCGGTGCGCACTGACTCCTTGACTTGCATAAAGACAGCCTCGTCGACGAGGGCCGCCTCATCACCAGTCAGGGAAACCTCGGCAAATGATACCTCTGCGGCATACTTCAACTCGCCCTGTTCAGCCAGAGTGTATGTGGCGACGAGCTTCCCTCCCCTGACCAATGTGGATTTGTGGTTCCTCTCCGCCATGGAGCTTAAGCCCGCGACCGCCCATTCGTCTTCGTCTTGTATCGATACGTTCGTGAGGATGCTGTTCAAGGCCTCGAGGCCTTGGCCCTGCAATATGGCGTTTCTGAAGTGATCGATTGCTTTGCTCAAAACGACATCCGCGCTGGTATCGCTCAGGGCGTGTTG
>NW_003315030.1:179231-189572 GCF_000150825.1 Verticillium alfalfae VaMs.102
TCAGACGATGACGCGCGCACCTGTCGGCCAGGATGGGCTGCTGGTGGTTCATGTGACTTCTTCACCGTCGCTCGTGGGCAGGATGGGAGGTCAGGTCCGGACGGCCTACTCTCGAAGGCTTCTGGCGTTCGGAGGACATGAACATAGGCGCGCTGCCAGCGCGGGGCGGCCAAGGCAGGGCGCTGCCAGACGGCGCAGGGGTTTCCGGGAGCCTGGCCGGTGTAAAGCAGAGTCGATCCCTAGGGGTTGGCGTAGAAGGACTGCTGTCCTTCGACCTGATGTTGTTGTTGGGAGGGGGAGGGACTGCCGGCGTCGTCCAGTCAAGACGTCGGTGTTGTATGTTGTATAAAGAGGCGGAAATATAATGGGAGAGCAAGTTCGTTTTCCGGCGGGGTTTCACGTCCTGTGAAGACAGGCAAGAGCAGCCAGGAATGGACGGAGCTGGCCTGGGGCTGTTGAGTTCATGTATGGGAGACGGGGGGATGATCAATGAGGGTTACACCAGGAGCAGCAGATCCCATGATGCTCGAGGCGTGGGAGACTTGTCAATGTACAGGGTGTGGAATGATCAAGAAGGGAGCACTGGCAGCGTGCCGATGGGACCGGGAGGCAGGTAGTAGCAACCAGCGGCAAAGGGCAGGGTTGCGAGGCGGAAGCATTCGCTTCCAAGGGGTAAAGAGTCGTCATACATAAAGGATGGTTTGCCAATCAGGAGGGTGCTGGTGCTAAAAGCAGGTTGAAAAGCGTCGGGTGCGTGGTGCGCGTGTGGTCTTGGTGCGATAGCGGGCGGGCACCAACTCTGGCGACGGGTGGGTGGGTTGTGCGCTGTCGAATCGACAGTGGCCTGCGGGGGAGTGCATGAGGTCAACGAAGCCAAGTGGATCGGTCTTGGACGAACGAGACTGGGAGCCGTGACCCTGGAGGTACCAGGCCCGACGAGGGAAGGCGTCGGCCGAAGCCAGCATGCCCCGCCAACGTACTCGGTACTGGTTCAGGGCGAAGCCTTCCAGCAGCCTGCCGCCCGCGTGCACTCGCCCACACTGGTGAGCCAGCAGACAGGGCTCTGCCCAGGTAGGTAGGTAGGTAGGTACCTGTAGGTCTCATACCCAGGTACCTACCTACCTTAGGTATGGCACAAAACCCGCGCCACAGAAGACTTTCCCGGTGCAGGTGTCAGCAGGCAGACTGCCGCCTGGGTGACATTTGGGGCGGCCGGACCCTGGTACCCTTCCACCCACCCTGGCGCGGCGAAAGAAAAACCCAGCCTTGCAGCGGCTGTTGACCCTAAACGTACCTAGTGTCCAACGGGTTCCTCAATTTTCATTCTTGGTGAAGCGGGAGAATGCTGGTGATTGGAAAGCTGGTTTACAGTTGCTCGTGCAGATCACGCAATGGCCGGTTTCCTCGCTGTACCTTGGGGTGCCTACCTTCGTCCAACTGGCGCCCAGCTCAACGGTTGCCCACGCCAGACGGCCACGGCGCATGCGTGTCACAGGAGGCTGCCAGACATGATTTTCAGGGTCCCTGTGTGCAGAGAACCCTTTGCGCTGAGAGGTGACTGATCCCCGAGGTCATGACGTCATGAGTCCCGTCCACGCAGCACCATCTCGAATGACTTGGAATTGCTTGCGACAGTGGCCACACGACAATTGCCCTGGTTTGTCATCCAAGGACTGAACTGCATCCAGAAGCGTGTGCTATGAAGGTAGGTAGTTCGACACAGTACGGTGTCACCATCTCCGTCGAAGAGCATGTCCGCTTCCTGGAAGAAGGAAGAAGGGCCTGCATCCACACCTCGTCCGGGACACGGAGAGCACGCTCGCACCTCACAAAGGCCCGAGACCCGATTCAGACCTCTTCAACAGCGATCCTGGCACGTTACCACGATCTTTCCGATGAACAACGTCCTGCCCATCGGCGCCATCAAGGCCAGCCAGGCTACGACTCGATTCGGGGTCCTACAAGAGGAGAGCTGCACCGTCTCTTGATTCGCCCACTATGCGAGACAGGCCACCAGGGGTCTCCAGAGGTTGATATCCACGCGTCATAAAAGCTGACGCTAGTCGCAGCTGCTGGCTGGTGCATACGCTGACACAGACTGCGCCCTTGACAGACCTGAGGCACGAAAAAGGGATCTCTCGATGCATTTACGATTCTGTCAACCACATCCAAGTGCGGTTTGCACCCGTCCGGGTTCGCTCCCGGTGCGGGCCAAAGTCTTGCCTGGGCCCTTTATTCAGACAAGCTGAGTTTCTTTGGGCGGCCGCAGGCGCCTCAACAGATCCCTGGTAGGAGATCTGTAGATCCAGAGATCTCCGAATGACCTATCCAGTAGGTTGTCTGACCAGTAGTCCCGACCTCCTTCACATTGCTGCTCTCACTAGCAGGAAACCCGGGTTTGCAGTGGCGGGTCCCGTCATTGCCATACTCGACTCACTGGTGACGACCTTCATATCCTGCCATTCGCAGCGCCGTCCATGAGCCGAGTAGGATCTGATCTCACCCAGTTGCAAGGGCCGGGACCGCCATCTTCAGTCTTGACAAGGCGCTCCGATTCAATCATGGTCGGACAGCACTACTACATTGGCAGCCTTGCCGTGTAAGCTCTTACCCTACAAAGCGGCAGGTCTTGCCACAAGAAATATCGTCTGCATTGCCTCTCGGCGGGTATTTTTCTTTGTCATATCTACCACGCACCTGTATTCTGCTTCCAGTAAATGAACGCCGCATCATCTATCATGTTTCCTAAAATATCCAACATGATGAATCCAAAACACCAATTCCGTGCGATGCGTCCTACGCACACCCATCGATCGTAGCTGTTACTCGCATCATACTAGCCGTCATGAAAGTGAATTGTGGCGGTTTGCCGTGGTAAGTGCCGCAGAGATGTCACACTTGCTTGCAGCAGAAATGTTGGCCTGTTGGTGTGCTGAAGACACCCCTATGTCCACTTTATTCAACCTCGAGCCTCGTGGGTATCCGTTACACAACAATCTTGACTATCCCAGACAGTACACCTCCTCATCCAATCCTTCTCTCAGGAAAACCACACCAATTTTACCCGAACCGCCATGCAACCAAGCAGGATGCGAAGCAAGCAACTCAGACGCGCCCTCTCATGTTGTCTAAGCTTGCGCTAAGCACATCGTCCCCGGGCAGCATACGGCTTGCTCAAGGCGAGTCTGCGGCCAATGTTGCCGAAGCACACGCAGCTACAGAATAGGACGCTCAGCATCCAGATTCCCGTCTCCATCGTCTTTTGACTGGCAAGGCCGCCAAAAGTGAGGGAATCCGAGACTGTCTCGTTCCGAAACGACGATGCCGACGGCGTGGGCACCATCTCAGGGTCAACGCCCGTCAGCACGGCAGAACCGATCAGGCCCACTGCGGCGGAGAGCAGAAAGCCCGGTTTGGAGCGGTCAATCAAGTACCACAAGAAGGGATTGACGAGGGCCAGCGTGAGCGAGAGCTGCAGTGTCGACGCCCACGGAAGACGACGCTGCATGAATTGTTAGCTTGCAACGTCCGTAAGTAAAGCGTGGCCGGGGGTTGAACGAACAATGGCAAAGACTATGCCCACAAAGGCTCCGATGCTCCGGACCCCGAGAGCCCAGTCCGTACTTGATCTGTTGGCGTTGTCCGACGTCTCATCCCGCTCACCATCGACCACGGCCATGTCACCACCGAACGCTTCCTCCCAAACGCCATCGAACCAGGGCAGCAGAGCACCGAGGAGAACGCCGCAGATGCCCCACAGCGTCAGGTATTTCCAGTTGAAACCAGGCCCGCTGGTCCCGTCGGCCGGCAAGGCGGTCAATTGATGCTTGCCGTGTAGTCTCGTCACTAGAGCGCCGTAGCCCATGCCCAGCAAGAAGAGCACAGCGACCCTGGCCGTAATATAGAGTGCCGATGCAGCAGTGGATGGCGCTGGAGGCGTAGGTCGTGAGGACCGCCTTCGCAGCGCCTGCGGGTGGAACCTCTCCTTTAACAGCTCAAACGTTGTATCGTCTAGACTCTGCCTCTTCACGGGGGTCTGCGACCCTGTCCCCCACGGTGTCTCGAGGTCCGGACGGATTGAGCGGTCCTTGCCCGGTGGACGAGGGTGAGTTATGCCGAATAGAGTTTGATGTAGTCAAGTTCTCTATGAACTGTGGTTCGGCTGATTGATGTCTCCCGACTCTCAAAGGGGATAGCCGCTTCGTAGTCGTTGTGCTTGTTGTGGAGACAGGGTTCGACGTTTCTAATTATGTCCTGGGGCTGTATTGGGCGAGCTGGACACGCCATCAGAGGGGGTGTCGGGCTCGTAAAGTTAATGTCGAACGGGCGTCGAGGGATGGGCCTTAGGAGAGGGGGCCCGTCTTCAGACATGGTTTGGAGGATTCGAGAGGGCGCGTTGCGATCGATAGCGGGTCGAGAGGAAGCTGTTCGCGTAGATGGTTCTGGAAATGGCGAGAGAATAGATCGACAACGTTCGTGAAGAGAAGCGGTAAAAAAATAGTAAGAAATTGTTGAGGATCAGTTGCCTATACGATTGAAGGTGTGTCTTGAATTGGATAAACCTTGATTTCGACGTGGAACTCGTGAGGGGAAGAGATGCAGCACGTGCAAGCTTCGGAGCCTTCGAATGTGGAGGGGTGTAGGCAGATACGAAATTTCACATCGTTTAGCGAGTGAGGCTGAGGTTTGTGGTCTTAAACGTTGTCGAACTGTGCGCAAGCAGAGACTGTTCTGCGCCGCTCCGTCGCATCTGTCACACGGATCTGGAGAGAGGGGAAGCTGAAGGTAAGGTAGTGAACTTGTGGAGGACGAGAGAAACGATCGAGGCAGAGAGGGCTGAAGCGTGACCAGACGGGCGACAAGGCATTGGGAGCTACGGAGCATGGTCCCCAGCAAACACGAAGGGCCGTCCAGTGAGAGGCGCTGGATTTGGAGCTGGGTGCATTAGTCGCATGAGCTTCAATCACATGCTCCCGCAGTCTTTCCATCCCCCGTTCGGGATGGGATCGTCAAGACGGTCTGGCGAACGGCGAACAGCAACGTACGTGGAATTCGTGCAGGTAGTGAGGAACCATGTCTTGCGGCGAGCACCCACTGGCCCACGGATTTCTGCAATGCTACATCACAAGCGCTAACATTATCCCGAGGCGTTTCTTCCTACATGACTGGTCCAAAGCGGTCCAGAACAGACTTCTTTGGCACCTTGATTTGTCGCGCCCAGCTATTGTTACCCCACACTGCCGAATAAGAAATGCGAGGGAGGAGTTGGGGAAGCCCGAACGGTACGGAGGTGCATATCTGCACCCCGTGAGCCAATCCATGTGTCTTTGTGTTGAGGCTCCGGATGAACATCACCTCAACGTTCTATCTCGGCCCGTCACAGCTTTAGAATCATTCTGGGTATCAGATCTATTTCATGCCTTTCTGCATCAGGCTTCTTCCTCATCGCTTTCTGCCGTGTCTTCCTTCTCGAGCTCCTGCATCAATTCCTCATCGCTGTCCACGACATCGTCCGGTCGGGGTATCATGGCAAAGGCCGCGGTACATGTGATCCTGTTGTTCGTGTCGTAGCTTCCCACGAGCGAGCCCAGCTGCATCGTCTTGTCTGCTGCCTCGCTCGCCTTGAGCTCCTTTTCTGACACTTTCCAAAGACGAATATTCCCGTCACTGCTACCGCAGACGAGATAGAAGACAGCACCCTGTGTCTCCTCCCTCTTGATGATGTTGAAGTCCTTGACCCGTCCTGTGACGCCTGCTTCCTTGCCGCCGATCTGAGCGACCAACTTCGCCGTCGGCAGTTCCTTCACCTTCGCATCCGCAGTCTTTTCAGGTTGCGTCAAGTCGGCGTCCTTGGTCGAACAGATGACTATGCGCCCATCCTCAGTGGCCACAGCAATCAGAGACGACTCGCTCTCATCGCTCATGGCGACGTACTCAAAGTTGTGAATCTTGATGCGAGAGTCCGGCAGGACCCGGCAACGGGGCAGGCTGTCCATACCGAACACGGCAATGTTGCGGTCGAATCCCACGGCAAACTCCTCGCAGTCCTGCCCGCCGACGGCCGCGCCCCAAACCACCTTCCTCCCCTCACCGGACGAATGCCTGCCCTCGCCGACGTCCTGCAGCAGGTCTCTGCTGAAGTTGAGGACTGCAGCCTTCTTTCCGGTCAAGAGGTTCCACAGCCGCATGCATCGCTCTCCTTTGCTGACACTGATGAGTAACTTCATGCTCGGGTGCACGGCGAAGTCGTTGACACCGGCGGGGGTGCCGCCAAGGGGAGCCGTGTCGCCGCTGGGCCTGCCCTGCGCCTTCGGTATTGGTGCCTTGATGGTGCTCATGGGCTCCCAATTCCTCGTCTTGGCAACGGCAATTGTCGAATCCTCGCTGGCCGAGATGAGTTTGGAGCGCGTGGGGAACACAAGTTTGGTGACGGTTGAGTCGTGGGGGTTGTAGGCGCCTAGCTCGCGGTTCTTCGAGTTCTCGAGAATGGGGCGGAGAGCAGCTGACGCCATTTCGTCCCCATCTCGCCGCTTGGGAGGGTGAGCGGAGATGTTGTAAATGTTGATCTTGGGGTCGGTGCTCCCAGACGCCAGCAGCACCTTTTGCTCCTGGCCAGGAATGGGGGCCGAGGGGGCAGACAGGGCGACACAGCGGATTGCCGATGGATGCGCCGTGAACAGGAACGTGTCAACAAAGCTTGCCTGGCCCTGGGGCTTGACAGTAGCAATGAGGCCGTGGAGAACTCTGTCGTAGGAACCGGTGACAATCTGGAGGAAGAATTCTTCGTCCGCGATTGCCCTCTTGGGTTGCGTCTGGGGCTTTGGTGGGATGGCCGGCTTCGTCTTCTTTGTCGGCTTCGTCTCGCTGACCCGTACACTGGCGGCAGCGACCTCTGAGATCTTTCGTTTCGCCATTTCGGAGACGATTGTACAGTTGTCTGTGGTGTAGCTGCAAAGTCTCGTCTGCAGTATAAGGATGAGGGAGGGCCCTGTTCGTAGGTCTGCATCGAAATCAACTTTCCGAAAAGAAAATTTACCAGCTTTATCTAATCGATAAGAAATCCATCCTCAGCCTCAAAAAGGACAAGGCGGGATTCAAGCGGGGCGGATGGGTTTAGCTTCGAAATAGCACATGTTGAATTAGGGGGGGGGAATATGCAAAGTACCTCTATATCGAATAAAGGTGTCCCACTGTGGCGGCTACACCAGAATGGCAGCAGCACTGCCTTCCTGCCTGGAGAGGGCGCTATGGAGCTGACTGGTTGGTCGCTTGTAGGCCGTTCACCCGCCCCCTCAAGGACTCGGGGGCACTGCCTAGCAAGACCGTGCACCGCAACGTACCTTACCTTGGCTGCTCTGGCCAATGTTTATGGACAGACCTACGTATGCGCCATCTTGGGATTTCCCAGTTCAACGGATCTTGACTTCCCACGCCGCTCCATCAGTTATTGGACACCAAGATACTGCTCCTTTCATTTCGAAAATGCCTTGCCGGTAGTCCAACGAACCCATTGTGGCTGTTTACCGTGTTGTAGCTACACATCACATCCCAGTTTCACCCATCTCCGAACTCGCATGAGACCCCTCCTCGAGCCTCCCTCCAGCACATCGCATCACCTCGATTGATCGATCGATACGACACTTGTCAAACCTCTGCCTCCTGCGACGAGCTTGCTGCCTGCCACCGCAATGGCCTCCTACGGCCATCACGCGGCCGCAGCTGCACCCCGACCAGCGCAACCTGCCAACTACCCAGTTCCCGTGCCAGGACACGCCTCAGCAGCCCCAGCTGGTACCTTCGCCCCTGGTACCAAGATTCAGGTCGGCTCCCATCGCGTCGTCATACAGAAATATCTCTCCGAAGGTGGCTTTGCCCATGTCTATCTTGTCAAGCTCCCCAAGCCTCTCGACGGTACGGACCTGGCTGTCCTCAAGCGGGTTGCTGTGCCTGACAAGGAGGCGCTTCGCTCCATGCGCATCGAGGTCGAGACGATGAAAAGGCTCAAGGGTCACCGCATGATCGTCACATATATCGACTCGCACGCCTCTGAGCTTCGAGGTGGTGGCTTCGAGGTTTTTCTCCTCATGGAGTACTGCAATGGCGGTGGCTTGATCGACTTCATGAACACCCGGCTCCAACACCGGTTGACCGAGCCCGAGATCCTCCACATCTTCACCGACGTGGCGGAGGGAGTTGCCTGCATGCACTACCTAAAACCTCCGCTTTTGCATCGCGATCTCAAAGTAGAAAACGTCTTGATTCTGAGCCAGGGGTCCAAGAAGAGGTTCAAACTTTGCGATTTCGGTTCAGCAGCACCTCCAAAACCCGCGCCCCAGACGGTTGTCGAGTGCAGGCTCCTGGACGAGGATGTGCAGAAGCACACAACCCTGCAATACCGGAGCCCGGAGATGATTGACGTCTACAGAAAACAACCCATTGACGAAAAGTCGGATATCTGGGCCCTCGGTGTCTTGCTGTATAAGCTGTGCTACTACACGACCCCCTTCGAGGACCAAGGCCAATTGGCCATCTTGAACGCAAGCTTTCGGTTTCATAGTCACCCAGTCTTCTCTGACAGGCTGAAAAAGCTCATAGGTATGGTCATATCGGTACGCAAGGAATCGTAACTCACCGAAGACTAGCTTCTATGTTGCGGGAAAACCAGCAGTCGAGGCCCAACGTCTATCAGGTATTACGAGAGGCTTGCGCCATGCAAGGCCGCGAGGTTCCGATACATGATGTATGTCAATTTCTATCTCCCATGTATCTACACTTACCAATGCAATACAGATCTACGCCGCCAGGGCGCAATCTGAGCCTCGACGCAGCGACAAACCGCAGCTGGAAAAGTCAACGCCTCCAGTTGTTGGCGCTGTCTTCTCCCCACCGCCGCAAGAGACGCAAACGATCCCCGAGGTGGTTCCTATGAGGAGGGGCAGGCTTCCGGTTGCCTCTACGCAATCAGCCTCTCAGTCTCAACGACCAAGTCCATCGCCTGGTCGTGTCACCAGCGGCGATCCATTCGCTGCTCTCGACGCCAAAGCGAACAACAAC
Source organism: Verticillium alfalfae VaMs.102 (assembly GCF_000150825.1). NCBI lineage: Eukaryota > Fungi > Ascomycota > Sordariomycetes > Glomerellales > Plectosphaerellaceae > Verticillium > Verticillium alfalfae. The sequence goes on from NW_003315030.1 coordinate 188,286, forward strand.
ACCGGGGCAGGCGACGAGCTTTCGTCTCGCTTTCCCACGCTTGATCAATTTTCCCTTCTTCACAACAACGGTGGAGGGAGCTTTGACTTCACCTCTCCGGCAACACCCCCGGCTGCACAGCAGAGTGATCTCAAACAGAAGGTTACTGAACACCTGGCGGACGAGGCTTTCGCAAAGCCCTCCAGCCCCCCTGAAGCGTCAGAGTCGACACGCTCGCACACCATAGCACAACCGGTTTCGCTTACGCAACCTCCTGCCAGTGTCGAATATCCTGCTACAGCTACAGTCAGCTTGAAGAAAACAGCATCTGCTCCACCGAAGCCGTCTGAGATGAGCCGAGCATCAGCGATCATAACTCAAAATCCAGAACTGCGAGCAATCTCCTCGCAATCCACACAGAAGTATGTTTCAACTGGTACCATGACATCTACACCACCGCCATCCGACAAGGCGCGGGAGCCACCAGCGATCTGGCGAGTACCATCTACCGATCACCATCGATCTACAAGTCTACCACGTAAACCCGACGACAGTCATCGTGTAGAGTTCCGTGAGGGTGGAATTTCTTCGGGGCCACTGTCTCGTCAAAACTCTTATCAATCTCACACGCGCCATCCTTCGTCATCTCGCCCATCATTAGAAGGGGGTCGCCCCAGCGCAGACCATCTGGGAACATCTTTACAGCCAAGAATGGCGATCGGACGCCAACGTCCGGCCAGCACACACCTTGAATCTAGTATAGATTACCTCCGCGAGCGGCAAATGGCTTCCAAGCCAAGTGGATCGCCAAGTATCCCTTCGCCCAGGTTACCAGAACGGCCTGCCGATAAATCGTCTTCTCCCGCGCTGATTAGCCTTGGGCCGGAGGATGAGACTAACATCGAATCAAACGTCGAATTCTTGCGCAGCATGGAGGACGCAAAGAAAGATCGAGGCTCGTGGCACGGAAAGAAGAGCAGTGTCAGCTCGACCTCCGGCTCTCGAAACATCCTTGCTGGCAAGTTCGGAGACGCTTTCAAGATTTTCGAGGGCAAACATTCGACGCCGGCAATTCGGACTCCGTCTCCTCTCAAGGAACACGACCGCCGCGATCTGACCCCCATTGCGGGTTCCGAGGCCACCGACGGGCGAAGTGATGACGGGCGAGCTCAGGAAGACCAGGATGATATGACACCCGAGATGCGGCGTGACCTGGAGCGACAGCGACTGGCAGAGGAAGAGCGACGTGTCGAACTTGCTCAAGCTGAATATCGCCAGCGCATCGCCAGCAAGCCCCAGGTGTGACGG
>NW_003315030.1:190051-191774 GCF_000150825.1 Verticillium alfalfae VaMs.102
TTCCCGCAAGCCGGAACACCTCAACAGCGTGCCGACGGGGGTGCCGCCGCCTCTCCGCCGAAACGGTCTCAGCTGCCAGCCAACGAGCAGCTCGTGGGCACGAACATCCCTGGCCGCCCGGCGCTGGACATGACGGCCAAGGAGAAGGATGACTACGTCGAGGACTTCTCGAAGCGATTCCCCAGCCTCAGCGCCATCGAGATGGTTGAGCGGGACATAGACACCGAGCCGCGCGAACGACCTGGGAGGTAGACGCTCCTGCGCCCTCGCGGTACGAGTCTAGGCTAGGAAGAGGGTCTTTGGCAACACAATGAGTAGCAGGCGAAGTCAACACAGTCAAATTCCACCCACCAACAAGCACCTATAGTTCCCGTGAATCGAAGCACAAAACTAGTCATGTAGATCAATGTGTTAATTTTCCGTCGAGCAAGAAGTTGTCAATGCTAACGCGGTTTGGTCCTGTCTGTATAAGACGAGAACTACGGAGATACTTCCCACGTCAGTGATAGAATGTGGGAATTTCCCTGACATAATTTGGTACGGCGTCCGTCGAGCAAGAAGCTACTTCTTCTCCTCAGGCGTGGGAGCCGTACTGAACCATGTCAGGGAAAGTCACACCCTCCATCACTGGCGTGGGAAGGATCTCCACAGCTCCCCTTTCATAGAGACAGAACCAAACCGCGTCAGCATTGACAACCTCGAGCGCCTCGCGTGCCTCGTTGTCGTGCTCCAGTCGATCCGCCAGCAGCGCCAGCACGCCGTCGTAAACTTCATCCTCGATCCGCACGTGACGCACAATGGCGATGAGCAGCTGAACCACAGCCTCCCACGTCTGCGCCGCCGACGCAAAGCGGCCGAGGCCGCCGCGTGAGGACGGCGAACACCGCGAGATATCTTTCGTAGCTGCAGTCTTCATCTCACGCGTGCCACCTGCACGGGCCGGTACGACGACGTTGTGAACGGGCGCGACATCGTGGAGGAGGGCGGCCTTTCCGCGGACCTGGCCCTGGCGAGACTGGTTGTCGAGAGCCTCTTGTTTCTTTTTTTGACACCACTTGTGGAGAGCATCCGACCACTCCGTCTTGATGCGGGACGCGAGGAAGTCACCCGCCGTAGCACACAGGATGGCGAGGGTGTCGCATGCGGCGATGATGATGAAAGATTCGGCGTCATACAGGCGGGCGACTACGACGGGCCAGATGGTGTTGACGAGGGGCAGAAAAGAGTCTTCGTCGGCGGCGAGAGCCGGCGCGACTGTGACGAGGAGGTCGAGGAGTGACTTGCGGAGAGTCGGGGTCGGGGAGGTCAGATAGTGCTGTGTCAGTATTGCTACCTTCTCCAGAAGAACGTACGTTGGTGTCTTGGGGGGCTTCTCCTGTTCGACTTCGCCGCCGCCGGCTTCGTCATCTTCTTCCTGCTTCTCATTTTCAGGGCCCCAAGGTCGAGGAGGGTGGCCCTGCACCGTGCTGTCCTCTTCATCTTGTTGCTGCAATTTCTTCCGTTCAGCGCGCCGATCGAGGTAGGCACAATGTCATTAATGTCTGTCGGTCTGGGTCGCCGCTTCACGTGTCCAAAGAGCCGTTTTGGCGGCCCTCGAGAAGGAGTCTATCAGATCTGACGCTCTGCTCAACAACTTCTTGAGAACGGCAAAGAGACTCTCGACGAAGACAGGTAGCCGTGTAATTATCGAGCGCTGCAAATATGAGCTACACGTCGTCAGATA
>NW_003315030.1:191874-195360 GCF_000150825.1 Verticillium alfalfae VaMs.102
ACCATGTAGTCAACGTTTTCTATAATGAGCTCTGAAACACTAGAGTAACCACAAGAGCTCGCGATGATGTTCAAGGTTGTCATAGCGTGATCTCGAATTTGGGGGGTTGATGAACCCAGAAAAGCTGCAATGGGGTATAAGACATCGATGAGCTCGGGTCGGAATGCTTCCCTCGAGCGAGATGCTGCATAGGCCACTACCTCGAGCGCCACGGCCTCAAGCCGCCAATCGACATCTGTATTTTCCATGCTAGCGTCTATGAGTGACACAGAGAGGGCATAAAGCTCGCGCAAGGCTGTCTCGGGATCTTCCGATTCTGTAGTGACCGATGACAGGTCAAGATAATCATCCACGTCAGAAGTTCGAGTGAAGGCAGCTTTGACAAGCTCGAAGGATAGCCAGAGGGAAGAGACTTGGGCTGCATCTGTCAGTTCTTGCGAGTAGTCCAGCATATCGAGCGACAGCTTCACTTGTTGAGACGCAGATCCGACTTTAGAGATCAACCTCAACAATTCAGATCTTGTGGTTATCTGACTCTCATGGCCCAGGACTATCAAGCTGTAGTCCACTGCAGTACTATCGGCCCGGGTGAGATCTTTCCCCGAAAGCGGGACGAAGCTCGACGACACAGACTGAACCGCCTGCTTCTGACCGTCGCCAGCCAGAAGGGAGGACACACTGTCTCGCAGGGCCATAGACACGGCGTCACTGAGCGTGGAAGAAGCCAGTTGCAAACGTGACACCAATTCGGTGCCCTTCAGAACGTTACGAATCGCGGCCTGCTTCTTCTCTTCTTCGGCCGACTGCATGATTCGCGGCAGGGCGGTCAGCCAGTTATATACCGTGACCTTGATTAATTCCGCTAGCTCAGGATAGATGGTCGCCAAATCCTGTAGGCTAGTGGTGAGGGTGGATGGTGCGTCTTCCTCGGGTTCCAACATGGTGGCTGATTCGACCAGAATGGAACTGCAGTTTTCTAGGGTCGTGTGACACTCATCGAGAAGCGTCAGGGATAAGTTTGCGAGTGCATCCGGACCTCATGGGTCTTGCTGTTGCGAAGCTTCATGACGGAGGCCAGGGCCAGCTTTGATTTTGAGCAACGGGTAGCGGTTTAGCCATGGGCCGACTCAGCACTTTTCTGGGTTGTCAGCTTTCGAAGCCTGCGCAGTTTTCTCTGCTGATGGCTCCTCGTTCTTATATTCACCCGAGAACGGCAACAAGGACTAGCCTCAAGGTCGTGATGGCTGCCGCGAGTACCCGCGTCTTCTCGTGGGCTGGCATGGACAGCAGCTTGGTGAGGGCCGAGACGACACCCGGTAACAGAGTGGCCAGCGCAGCGTGGTCTTTGATGCTACGGAATACCGCCTGGAGCGCTCGCAATGATTCCAGCTGTATTTCCGGCGTTCTTCCGCTGGCTACACTGTCGATGACTACCGTGACGCCATGTCCCAGTGCCGGGATGGTTTTGGCATCGACGAGAGACGCGGCGGCTGCGGCAGAAGAGCCTGCCGCTGTAATCAAGGCTGTCAGCGCCCTAAGAGCTTCCAGTGTCGTCTCTTCTGGAGAGTTACGCTGGTCGTTCTGTCCAGGTGCCCCCCCAACAATAAAAGTCAGCAGGATGAGAAGCTGCTCGACGATCTGGGGTGAGATGCTGCCCTTCCAGCCGTGAACAGTGATGGCGGTAAGACACCTGAGGGCAGCCTCCAAGAGACGGGCAGGATAGCCCTCCTGATTTCTGAAGACGTGGGACAGGGGAAAAAAGACATAATCGGCCAGCTTGTCGTCAAAGACGGAGGCATCACGGTTGATTTGGGAACTGATAATGCCGTGAAGCTCTTCGATCAGGTCGACAAGATGGCGAATTGCTGTGGCTCCCTTTGGTGGATCAATCGCTATCCGGCTTATGGACACGCAGCAGGGTTTGAGCTGGCGGAACGGTCAGATGGGCAGGCGGAACGTGAGAGTAGAAGGGTCTGCCAACCTGTTGAAAGAACTCATTGCGGGCCGGGTTTGGTGAAATGTTGGCCATTGAGGGTGCGGCTACGAACGCATTCGAGGCTCAAGCCATGAGCACTGGCTAGTGTTGAATGTAACGAATAGAACCGCCAGTGTGTCGTGGCTGCTTCTTCGTGTATTGGTCGCCAAATTCGAGTCTTGTACGAAGATTACCTATGGTGTGTTTAGATCTATGTAGGTGCTCTACCTAGATAACTGGGATGCAGCACGGTGGAGAGGGAAGTCAAGGTCCAGAGCCAAGTGTCCCTGATGAATGAGTTGTGAATTGTGCACATTATGCATACCGTGCCTCGATCGGTAGGCACTGTGCTCGTGGGGGCCAGGCAGGCAGCTCTGTAGGCTCTTCCACTATAACAGCCCGTAGTGGAGTGGAGGGCAGTAGTAGCCCAGCACCTTCGACCACCAGGAAAGAGGGGCACACTTCCTTTCCATCAGGTAATGGAACAGATCGACGGCCACTCTTCGCTGTGCAAACCTGTTCATCTAGATTCACTGCTCGTGAAGACAATCAATCTTTGTGAAACCCAGAGCCATTTCGACCTTGACCCTTGTATTTGTTTGTCTAATATCACACACGATGGACACACCATTTGTTTGCATCGCCCACCCCTTCGAGTCCGCGGGAAACATCTCCCACGCCTACGAGTACGGCCCGGTGAAGGCCCGCAAGGCCATCATCTTTGTCGGCGGCTTGGGTGATGGACCTCACACGGTTCCATTCGTTCGACCTCTGGCCACTCACTTGGAGGAGTCGGGGCTGGACTATTCGGTCTTCGAAATCCGCATCAGGAGCTCCTTCACAGGCTTTGGCTACTCGAGCCTCAAGAAGGACGTCGAAGACATTGCGGCCTTCGTCAGGTACCTCAGAGGCATCGATAAGCAGAAAATTGTGCTCATGGGCCACTCGACGGGATCCCAGGTCGGTATTTCTTGTCCACTTGGCGACCAGCTGGCACGACTGACCATGGCAGGATTGTGTCGAGTACGCCGCGAATGAGGACGATCCCGTCGATGGCTTTATCTTGCAGGGGCCCGTGTCAGACCCGCGAGGCCGCTGCCATCCACGTGGACGCTGAGAAGCTCAGGGAAAGCGTCGAGCTTGCTGCCAGTATGATCGCTGAGGGACGAGGAGACGAGATGCTACGACCTGAACAGGTGGCTCATACTTTTGAGCCCATCACGGCCTACCGTTGGCACTCGCTCATTTCCAAGGGCGGTGACGACGACACTTTCTCGTCTGACCTCGACGAGGAAACGGTTTCCAGAATATGGAACCGGTTCCAGAAGCCGGCGATGGCCCTGTACTCGGCCGAGGACGAGCACGTCCCCGCTCATGTCGATAAGCAGGCTCTTGTGGACTTGTGGAAGAAGCTAGGCAAGAATGTCCACCCCCTCTCAGGGCTGATTCCCGGGGCGGGCCATACCGTTAGGCAGCCAGATGGACAGGCCTGGCTCAACGATCGTGTGGTA
>NW_003315030.1:195460-211752 GCF_000150825.1 Verticillium alfalfae VaMs.102
GGCCGTGCAGGAGCCCATTATCGGCTGCCTTCATTCACCGGATTCTGTCGGCCCCACCCTTGGAGGTCGGCGATACCGGAGCGCTCGGCGGGGTGGGTTGAAGCCCGTCTGTCATGTGGTCGCCGACTCGCGGTAGACCTTCGACGCCGGCGTATCCCTAGTCTTATCTTTTAAAGCATAAAACGAAACCGTCCCCCAAGAGTCCCATCGCTTCAGGTCCCGAATTCCTTACTATCTGCATCGCGTAGCTTCCAACATCAACACAAGCCAAACTTGCAAAAGCTGAAACCCCGCACACCGACTCCGCCCACAACCCTTCACACTCATTTTCGTCTTCATCATGTGTATGGGAGCCACTTGCGGGACTTGTTGTAAGTCTTCTATTCAGCCGTGTCACGCTTACAATGCTTACCCGCTGGTCGCACAGCGAAGCGGACATGGCGCGGATGCGGAAAACACATTCCCTCCGCTATGGATGGCATCTCCGAGGATGAGTGGTGCACCTGCACTCCGCGCGTCAAGGTCGGCGAAAAGGACTACCCGCCTGCTGCCTCCTTCCAGGTCCCGGGTCTGTCCTGGTTGACTGGTGGATCGAAGTAGGAGTTGCTATTGAAGCTAGATTCTGGGGCTTTTTTTAACCATACAAAGCTCAATCTAGTCCATCTGTGTTGTTTGAGTCTGACAGCCTTTTCGACACAACATTGTGGGGGAAAGAGGGAGTCAAATGATGTGCTAACCCGCTGCTCATCGTTGCAGGTAGTCCAGTTCAAAGGAGTGTCACTTCTCAGTAGTGGTCACTTGTCGGGCCTCTAGTCGAGCCTTCGAGGGTCACTATGTGCCATTCTATCACTGCAACGGAGTTCAAGGGCCACGGTTCACCACCCCAGACATTGTCTGCTTCAACATACCTCATGTCAGTTGAGCGATAAGCCAATTTCAAAACGCCTCGTTCTGGAGCATTCTGCAAATGAACAGTGTCACGCTATATTATGTGTTTCAACACGAGCTGGCAGCCTCGGATGTCCGATGATGCCACTGACGGTGGTGTGGTCAACATATTTCCTACGGTGTGAAAAGTCTACGGCCAAGTTTTTTGGCTATGGAAGAATGTCAGCTATGGGATGACCGTAGCAGACTCGTGCAGTGTGTCATGCTCAACTGTCAATACTGGAGCTTCAAGGATGAGGCTACAGGCATGGCGAGTGCAAGCGGCATGCTCGGTACAGGAGCTCGGATGGGATCGTCACAAATGGAAACCTGCTCGCACGATAAGCGGTTATCTATGGGACAGCCATTGCTGCCTTGACTCTACCGCAGTATTCGCTTTCGATACCAGATTCGTGAGCTGTCCTCCATATTTGTTCGTCTCACATCGGATTTCGTCGTCCCACGCGATGCCCATCTCGACGCAAACTTTAGTCTCCCTGTTCGTCAGATATCCGCCACCTTGTCAGGAAGAGCCAACATCCGAGTCCAAAGTCCCAGGTAGGGTTGAGTGTCACGCCGTGTGCTCTGACGTCTACTGTTTCCAATGAAGGGCCCACTGGGAATTGTAATCACAGCCACGAGTTCACTCATCCCCAGTCCACCGAGGCCAGTCAGCCTTGGCGCTCTGATACAGCGCAAACCAATGTCTGTGCGATTGTCGGCCAATCGGTCCACTGTCAGGCGCTCCCCCTTCTTTGCAGCTGAAGTGCCGAGTCGTCTTTGGCCATGTTTCCGTATCTCTCTCCGCCTTGCTCCATTGGGCAAATAAGTGTTTGGGATCTACGTACGGCCCGCACGCGCATCCTCCTTTACCGGGAATGGTTTGTCGCTCGTGGTCCGACTTAGCCTAGCAGACGCGACTAGAACCCTTTGGCGTTCTGAGACTAGAAGCCAAGAACGCCTGATCCGGATCAAATCAAGACTGCCAAGCCGTCTTTCGCATTCTTGCTTGACCATCCACTGTTATTCAGAGGATAACTACCAATCTCTCGTTGGAAACTTACCCGGCGCTGGACTACGGCAGTTGTTCTACGCAAAGCCTGGTTAATGTACCTGTACAGTTGGACAAGGCAGTCTAAGTTTTCTTCGTGGTGATGGAGAGTTTCCTGCCGCCCAAACCCCTTTCCGAGTCTCAGAGACACACTAGCCAGCGCAGCCACGATATCATGCTACCCACGGACATCGCTCCTCCTGTCAGTGCGGCGCGGCAACGTCTCGACGACACAGCACGAGATCGCAACGCACGACAACCATAGTCCCTGGTGCTGATCCCCCGCAAGCTAGTTCCTGTCTCATTGGCCCCCTTTGGTCTGAGCCCTCACTCGTGTCGCTCATTTTCTATTAAGTAGACCCGACTTGACATCGGGTGCCTGTCAATGCAGGTCGCTCTGGCCCCTGGACTCTCTCTCTTTCTGATCCTGCGTGCGGACACGGCCATCCTGTTCCCCTTTCCCTTGTAATATATTGCGTCGTCTCCTTCTCGTTCCCAGTCTGGTACTGGCAGTCCTTTTCTTTCGTCTTTGGACATATGGGGTTGGACGTCGACACAGAGTGCTTACTATGAACAGAGGATGAAGACCCCGCCGCTGGACATCATTGCGAGCTGGCCGGTCCCCAACTATGTCAATCCCGAGACCAGGGGACCTGCAGCTGCCATTGTCGCCATTACCTTGCTCATCGTCGTCACATTCCTCGTCGCCATCCGCGTCTACACTCGCAAGGTTATCACAAAGGGATTCGGCTGGGACGACATCCTGATTCTCTTTGCTTACGTCGCCACAGCAGCCTTTACCGCGATCGGCCTCGTCGCATCGGCACACTATGGCTGGGGTACCCATGTGTGGGATGTGCGGCCCAGGTTGTTCCCTGGGAGCTTGAAGCTCGCTCTATCCAGCTTTGTCATGTTCGACCTCGCCACGAGCTTCACCAAGTTGTCCATGCTGGCTCTGATCTATCGACTCGCCTGTCAAACGTCAAAGACAGTTCGCTTCATCGTCATTGTCTCAATGGTTCTCATCAGCGCCAGCGGTCTCTCTTTTCTCCTCGTAAGCCTCCTGCAATGTCGGTAAGTGAGGAGACGCCCCCCTGGACTCCCCTTGGCTCCGGTTGAAAGACGTGAAAAGCTGAAAAAACACTCTCAGGCCTCTGTATCATTACTGGAGATTGTCACTCGAACCCGTCAACTGCACCGTCGACGAGGCGACACACCTCCTTGCTGGCGGTATCATCAACACCTCGACCAACTTGCTAGTCGTCATCCTCCCTTTGGCCATAGTCCGCCGCCTCCGTCAAGAGGGCAAGCTCTGCCCTCGCCAGGTGACCATCGTCTCGATCCTGTTCGCCGCCGGGTTCGTGGCCTGCGCCGCTAGCGCCGCCCGCGTCTACTTCACCCACCTCATGACGAGCAGCCGCGACCGCGATCTCTCCTGGCACGCCTGGCTGACCTGGCTCATGTCGTCCATCGAGCTCTTAGTCGGCATAATGGCCGCCAGCGTGCCGGCCACCAAGCCCTTCTTCGCTCGCTACCTGCCTCAGCTCATCAGCACGGCCTCGGCGTCTCGCGCCCGCTCTGGCGGCAAGCCGTCCATCAAGTCGCACCGCGAGGAAAAAGACCGCCCCAAGCGCGACTCCCTCTCGACGATCCATGAGCTTGAAGAGGAAGTCGTCTTCAACCGGCCCGTCCGCACCCCCGACTTTTCCGAGCCCCAGCACCTCGCCTTCTACGATGTCAACAAGCCGCTGCCACATATTAAGGAGTCCGTCTACTCCATCCCCATCGACTTTGACTTTGAGAACACAGAAAGCACCCGGGCTCGGCCCTCGTACGAACGGACGAGCAGTCGGGGCAGCGACACCGCGACACGAAACCTGACCGAGGAGCGGTCCTTCGTGTAAGCCAGCAGGCTGTGTATTAGTGTATATCTCTAGAATCTCCCCCCCCCCCCACGTCTCGGTTCGCCGTAAGCCTCTTCGTTGATTTGTTCTTGTCCTTTGTGCATGGGAAATAACGTTTCGCAACTTGTTTGTCCCGGCCCCCTTTGTGTTGGCCGAGGCGATGGTTCCCCAGTCCTTACCTTTGAGTAAAGAATTGCTACCCCTATTTTAATCTTTGAGGATCGGCTTCGGAGTAGTGAGTGGATGACGCATGAATTGGATCGTGATCGCCGAAAAAAAAAAAACTTTAAGCTGCCACGGCTCCCCTGAAAGAAATCCTCGGTGACGCCGGGTCCATTTCGGAAAGACAGTCCATGCATCTCAAACTTCATCAGCATGGACAGTAGACAGTATCACGCTGTGATAGTAGGGGTGCATGCTTTCACTACAAGCTGTTTATTTGGTCCTTCTGTGGTGCCCTTGAGGCGATCTCATACTCTGGATACATCTAATTCTGTTCAACACAAATCTCCCTGGCTCGCAAATTTTGTCTTTGAGTCGTTCGCGGGAATCCTCACAACTCTCATCTACAGACACAACACCGGTCATCCTGAGCTCTTGGCTCTACATGATTCTCCACCACCCTCCTGGGCGTGGTTTGGGTATCTCATGACCTGAAGCATCGTCTCGGTTGCGGCGGTGCGGCTACCTAACCGGGAGCCGCACGATGCATGCATGCAAATCACTGGGGCATTTTTTCCCGATGACCTGGCTTTGCGTCCGGTCTGCAGCTTCCGACCTTGCAGCGTTTGCCACAACGCAGGTCGCCGCATCTTGTCGACGACGTGTAGGGCCGCGAGGTGCGTCGTCTACTCGTCGTCGACAGAGTTGGGCAAGGCGAGGTCCACGCACTTGCGTCGGGACTCCCCCCCCGGGTCCGGAATTTTCCTAAGTGCAAAAAAATGGCACATGTTCTGTAACGGCCAGAGATGTTAGACAACGGCTCATATCAACAATGCTGGCTTTGCTACGAACCTGGCAGCGTTCATCCGGTGTTGTTATAAGTCCTGCGGACAGTTTGCACAGTCTGTCCCTGGCTCATGGTAGAAGCCAGCTTTCCCATGGTGTTCAGATGACCCTGGGCATCCTTGATAAGGTGCGCAATGGCAACGTTGTCTGGCTGGGCAAGCCCCTGAACAATGCTTTCAAGGGCCTTTTGCTGGGCAATCCATTCCTCGATGAGCGGCCTAGGAGCTTCCTGTTCCTGGACAGCGGCGGCCACAACACTGGGCTTGGCGCTGTTCTTGCGGCTGACTGCCGGAATGACCTTGGGAGCGTCCTTTCGCTTGCGGCTCTTAGCAGCCTGCTGGGTGTGGCCAGTGGTCGAACTGGTGGGCGATCCCGGAATCCTGCTGTCATTATGTACACGGCGCATGTGATCCCGGAGGTTCCACTGACGGGGGAATCCGTTACCAGGAAGAGCACGATCGCATCCGTCGTACGAGCAAAGGAAGGGCTTGTCCCCGTGGCCGTGCATCGCGTGGGCCTCACGCTCGTGGCGAAGAAGACAGGCAGTCGACGAGAAACGGGCATTCTCGCAAGAGGTGTCCTTGCACCGGTAGGGCTTGAGATGAGAGTCCACAAACTTGCTGTTGGAAGAAAACGCATGATTAGCAAGCACTCGCGGGTGTTGTGTTGCTGATCCTCGGCGAACTTACTCGTAGTTGCACTTAAGTTTCTCGGCCTTGTGGTTGCAGCTCGCCTGTCCTTCCCAAGGGCAGTGGAAGAGGCCATCGGGACCGGGTGACGCATTCTTGTAGAGAGGGTGATCACGAGCAGATTCGCCCTCATTGACAGGCCGACGGGCAGTGTAAGAGGGGGGCAGAGCGAAGTCGTCACCCATAGGCATCACGGTAGCAGACATGTCGTCCGAAAGCATATCCTGACCATGGTACTGGCCGTCCAATCTACTCGATGTGGTTAGATAAATGAAGCTTCGTCCAAGGGGTTGAGGCACGACGCACCGGAGCTGTGCCTGGATTGCAGGGGATCCGTTCTCGCTGCGGGGAGGAGAAGCCAAGGGTTCGGGAAGTGCCCAGTGAGCGGGGCTACCTTCAGAGGATGGCCCGGACATGTGTGATTCCGAAGGGCTGAACGTGGCCCAGGAACCCGAGGGCGAGTGGCTGGTCAAGCTCGCATCGTGATCCAGCTGAATGTGGGTGGGAATAACGTGCTGCAGCGAAACTTCTGTTGGCGGAGAGGGCAATCCATCAGGACCCATACCAAGGTCCAGAGACATTCCGGATCCAGAGTACAGCATGTGGGACGAGACGCCGCTCGCATCAGAGTCCAGGAAAAGGCAGGAGGAGTTCACATCCATCAAGTGGGCGCCGGGTTGAGTTCCGGGGGTAAAGACAGAGCTGTTACCTGTGATGTCCATGTTGGACATGCGTGAAGACATTTGTGATGACGGAGCAGTCATCCTGGTCTTGGATGAGGGCTTGGTAATCCTGTGCTTGTGGCTTCCAGTGGATGTTCGCGAAAGTCCCCTCCTCATCGGCTCCCCGCCGATAGGAGCAGCCACGGCCTGTGGCGCCTGCACGCGAGGGGTGATGTGGCCATCAAGATGGAAGGAAAAAGTTTCAGCCTCGCCCTGGTGGGCAGATCCAGTATCAAGAAAATCTTGGAAGTTCTGTGAACCTTCTCCTGTCGTGTCCCACGACGAACCACTGATGTGATCCGAGGATGGTCCTGTTTGAGAAGAAAAGGAAAACATTCCTGTGGGTGCCATTGCGGCCTGGTAGAAACTGTAGTCACTGGGTGAAGGTTAGTGTGCTGTGTTTCCACTTAATTCAAAAATATCAAGACCATTGCAGACGACAAGGAAAAGGTCATCTCAATGTGGGACAGCTTTGTTCCTACAACGGGCTGCATGTTAGCTGTTGTTCCTACAGATATTGGATAGCGGTGTTTACAGACCAAGGTGAGAGTAGACCAGCAAGCAGCCTTCGCAACAAACATCCTTTCCGTCGCCGTGGGCCAGTGGGGAACACTCCAGGGTCAAGGTAGATCAAACACAGCAGTCAAATAGTCCGGGCGTCGGGTTCTGGGTGGTATTAGGTGTCGACGTCGTCCTTCAGGTCGCCTCAGGTTTGAGGGCAAGTCGATGAGAGCAACAAATCATCACAAGGTTCCGATTTGTATAGGTGTGTAACAGTCCGTGGCTGGATTCAAAGGATGTCCACCGGTTGGTCCGCTAGTCGTATTACCTGGGAGAGAGCCGTCGGTGCGTCGATGTACGTTCGTCGCCATTCCAAAGCCCAGCGTCGACATAGAGTTGTGCAGCGTGGTACAGATCAGGTAGAAATGCATTGTTTCAGTAAATATCACAGTCGTCCCAGTCGCTGTCCGGTGTGATTGGGATCGAGTAGCCCAGTGGTGCTTCCGAGGTCTTGGTGAACGTGTGTCGTCTCCATGTAAATGTTCAGTGTGGTCAAGCGTAACGATCAACAACGTCGATGTCCGCAAGTGGTCCACATGCCAGAATGCGATAAGTGCGAGCAAAAGAGAGTCCTGAATATCGTCCAGGGGGGCGCCTGGGTGAGCCAAAGTCTCAGGCGAGACAATCCTTAGTCCACGAGCGTGATTCCATGGGCATGCAATGAATACATATCCAGTCAAGTCCATATCATGGGCACTGTCAAGATCCGATATAGCAAAGTGTCGTTGGTTGCCGAGCGATACTTACTGATACAGCACGATCGATAGATCAGGTGTACGTGGAATAGAGTAATCTTTGATCCTGCGTCTGGAGCGACGTGTCTCGTGTGAGACGCCTCGTAAGAGGCGCTCGAGACTGCCCGCAAGGAGCAAGAAGTTTGGTTCAAGTTCTGTGATCCTTTGAGAGGTCCTGTGATCCTCGTCTCGAGTGGAAGTGTCCTGGATCCGGGAGTCCTGTCCATAAATCCTGGGTTGCATCCTGTGGTTGTCCTTGATCTGGTGATGGTCTGGCGACCGTGAAGACAAACGCTTGAACTTAGGAGAAACAAGACTTGCGCATACAGGATGTGTAAAAGCAAACAAGGCCGCCGTGGGACAGAAGAGTGAAAACAGTACCTAGAGGGCGTATGGACATCGTCCATGTCGAGAGATGTGTAGCCAGGCATATCCGGGCGTGAGACAACGACGGATGTCATTGAATCCTGGGCAGACTTGATTGAGTTCAGTCCTGGAGTGTGATGCAAGTCTCTCGGAACAAGAGATGTCGAGATAAAATGCGATCCTTGGTGGCAAAGGGGTCTGCTTTGAGAGCCTTGAGGTTGAGAAGTTGGGGAGGGGCTGGTAAGAGAGGGAGTAGTGGGCAATGCTTGGAAAAGGACGTGTAGAGAGGATGCTGGGATCCGAAACTGATCAGCAAGATGCAGGCAGTGGTTGGGCTGGAAGGTTGGAGGTTGGGCTGAAAAAAGAAGACGAAGAAACGGAGTTGGGCAGGATGAGGGGGCGACTGGGTTTTAATGGTCAAACCAGGCAGACCGCAGTGATCAACCATGAGGAACGGGGTTGGGAATGGCTTCTTGCGTGGCCCTTGCAACCCCTGTCAAGCATGATGCCCTTGCGCGTTGGCAATCTGGTTGAGCGCGCTGTTTGGTTGTGACGACCTTGAGGGCCATCACACAGGCCGCAGATGTGTGAGCTGGCTGTCGGGGACTGCGCTCGCGATAGGTTCGCTGTGTAAAGTTGGCGGTGACGGGATTACTTCCTTGATTTACAGGGGGATCCGCGGTGGGGATAGGAAGCGTGCCGGGCCTATCGTTGGAACGGATGAGGAGACGTCCGCGACAGCGGTAAGGGATCATGGCTGCAGCGACAGCACATCAGTGCAGTAGACCACCACGACCACGCGCCATCTAATCATGGGAGGGTGTTGTCCCCGTCTCCAAACCACTGGCAGCCCCTGTTTTCCCGACTCAAGACCTCATGTCACCGAGTCATTTAATGTCGCGTCTTCATTTCCACCACTCGACGGTCCTGTCGATCATGGACAATACGTTTGAAGTTTCTTCGCGGAAGGACGGAGTAAACCGAATCGACAATCGCTGCGTCGTAGCTCTGACAGGTTTTTGCTTCGACAGAGTTTCATGGTGCGGGAACGGCGGCAACGGGAGGGCGGGAAGAAGGGCGACGAGAAGACGGTTGGTGCGGGAGAAGCCAGCGGTGGGTATGGCTTACGAGCAAGCGTCAAGCCGGCGGGCGCCCTTGGCGTTAACGGGGTGGGTGATCGCATGGTTAGGGCGGACACTGTGACCTCTTGAGCGCTCGGCACATGTTCCTCCATCTGCCGTTGTGTCAGCGAGTCAAGCGTGTTCAACGTCGAGTGGTCGGCGACGATGCCAACGTGACTGGCACGCACACCGGCTCTGGCCCCGACATGCTCTCCTCACCAATTGCTTGCTTATCGCCTGGCCATTGCTGCAGATGCCGCATGAGGGCTCATGCAGGCTATGGCCACTTGTTCAGCGGGCTTGGCGTCGCAGGAGCCGGGCGTGGTGGCTTCTTGCCATGGGCGAGCAGAGTCCTACGCCCTACTCTGCAAGCACTTTAACAAATCGTTCCGGCTCCAGATGACATCGCCTATGCCTCCTTATTATTGATGATGTGTTTGACGCTGGGCCACCTGTCGTGCGGGCGGCCGAGGAGCAAAGAGGGGTAAGGAGTAAATAGGAACAGTGACTGGAGGAGGGGAGCTGTCGTGCGATGTACTGACAGCACACAGCCTGACAGGTGTGGTCGATTTGGACCTGCCCGCATGTGTGTGCTGGCTGTGCCGTGTCGTCTCACTCTCTGCATCCCAAGTGTCAAATGCAGGAAGGAGGAGGTCGTGTTCCATGGGTTCACCTTCCTCTGCTTTACTTCCTATACCTAAGGTACCTATGTACCTACCTACCTAGGTAGGTAAGGTAAGGTCAGGTAAGGGGGCTCGTGGTCCACACCCATGCACGTGGTCGTTGATTCAAGGTCATCGTGGAAATTGTTAGAGCGATTATCTAATCATATCTTTCAAATGCATCAACTCTTGACACACATGTCCTATTCTCGACCACATGTCACATCACGATCGTTAAAGGCTACTGAAGGGCAATTTTGTCATGGAGGATTGCCCCGTTACGATTCCCCAGGACGCCTGGCCAATCTCAAGTCCTCAAACCACACTCTGCTGCCCGGGGACTCAAGATGACGGCCCGCTTGCCACGGCGCTATTGAAATCCTCACGCCATTAAACCATGCTAAGTATCTGAAACAATTGGATGACCGCTTTTGCTTCAGCTGCAGATCTACAAGCTGGCTTTCATACCGTCATGCCTCGGCGCTTCCCAAGCTTGTGAGCTCAAGCAGCTTTTGCATCTCCAGCATCTCGGGCAGGTTCTCTCTGCCCACAGCGTCCTCCCAAATCTCCCTAAGCTTTCTCTCCGCCATGGTGCCTTCAGTCCAAGCGACTTCAGCGAGCGACTGCTTCGTGTCCTTCCAGTCTCGCAGGTTGAGCAGATGGCTGACTAGTTTAATCTTGCCAGCATATACTGCCCTCCACATATCGAGCTGTCGCTGGCCTTCGGATTCGGTCGCCAGCCCAGCCGAGGCCACGGCCGCCCCAAAAAGCACACTCCAAAGCCAGAGGTGTCGGCTGAAAGTACCAGCTAACATGTCCTCCTCTTTGAGACAAATGTCATCGATGAGTTGCTCCAAGAGCCAAACAGTCAGGACGCAGTCGACGCGGCTGTCGTTGACAGCCATGAGCACGTAAAAAAAGGTGGCTATGTAGCTCGCTCTGCTACTCTTCGGGTCGCTGTTCAGCATCATTGTGATGTTGTGCTGTGGGTCGAAGCCTCGTGAGAGCTCCCAGTTGAGATTCTTTGTGTATCCCTGCCAGAGTCTGTCACTCTTCGTCTCGCTGGCTTCCCACCAGCCGTATCGCGGCGCCTCCCTGGGTGGCAGGCTGCCTAAGTCCCATAATGAGGTGAACAAGAGAGCAATGACCGTTGGCTGGAAGTCCGCCCCGATGGCATCATGGAGTATTCCCACTTCACCCCTCCGCAGTCGGTCCCCTGCCCTATACACTCACCATTCAGCATCACGTGCCTCTAATGCAGCCCCCAGAAGCACTTACATCTCAAGCATTTGCTGTGCGGTATTGAGCTTGGCAAGGCTGTACCCGTTCTTTCTCAAGGTCAGTTCGTGCAAGCCTCGAAGGTGCTTCGAGGATGCATCCAAGTCACCGATGGCCCCCTGTTTCGAGTCGTGTTAGCTCCCACAACCGTCTAACTTTCACGTGTCCGAAGCATACCTCCGCCAATGCCAGCGTTGCAATGGCGAAAACGGTGGTTTCTGTAAAGGCTTGTTCTGGATCAAGGACTTGCTGCCGCGCAAACTCATACGCAGCTGCTTTGTGGTGAAGGAAAGGTACCATGACATGGTCAAGGGACCCGGTCACCCATGCCCATTGACATGCTGCGACGACGAGAGAACCATGCAACAGCCCTGGATGAAGGAACGTTCGTTGCACACTATACCGTTAGTCTGTAATCCAACGGCGACGGTGCAGGCGTCCCAAAGCACATACGTGGACACGTTTTGCCCTCGCTCGATGGGCGTTTGCCCTCGCACATAGAATGTTCTGACTGGCGAGTGGCGTCGTCGTTAGGGAATGCTCGCACATGGGCCGAACCCATGAACCAGCGTGATTCACGGATTCTGGGGTGTTGTTGCAAATAACCCACAGTGATGGAAGAGCCATTTTGACTTGTTAGACAGTTGATAGTCCTTGCCAAACCCAGCAAAGGCATGACTGGTCGACAGGAGAGACGTCGGACTGGGCGTAACTGTGGGCCGAACGAGGACAGCGTCCGGGGGCGTCGTTTTTCTCTTGGCCTCTGCAGTCGGAGGATAGCGGCATTGTGTGCCATTCTGCAGACAATTGGTGCTGTATTGACCTGAGCATCAGACTGATCCGTCGCTGTCTCCGCGGGCACGAGGACTCACCAGAGCGGCTGTCTTTCGTCGCATCGGACATGGCGCTCCTTGCAAACGATACACCCATTCTTACTACGGCGGTGAAACTTGCGAACTCGCGTCTTCGGGGGTGCCATCTCGCGGGCGTTTCCTTGTCAGCACAGCTGACATTGCACGTCGTGCTTCAACCGCCTTCACAGCTGCCTCGATTGCCTTGGCTTCGTGACGTCGTCACTTGTAGACTTGTTTGGAGGTCTTGAAGGTTATTGTCGTCGACAGAGACGCAGATAGTGCGATCTTGCGTCGTACCTTGTGGCAAACAGATGAGATAAAGCTAATGGATTATGTGCGAGATCTTACCATCATTTTCCATCATGGGAATGAGGTCACGGCTAGCCTCACGTCACATGAGGAACCCATCAGTCCTAAGGAACAGATCCAGCAGAAACGATGCAACAATTGGCTGCCCCCATTTGACGCTAGAGTGCTACACGAGAGGTGCATGAGCACGGTCCAATCGGAACTATCCATCACTGCCCGCAGCGGCCCCGCCATGATTAGTCAGTCTTCCCGCATACTCTCCCAGCTTCCCCTCGAGTCGACTGGAGATTTTCGTTCGAGGAGGAGGTTCCTCGCAGGGTCAAAAGCATGGAACGACAGCATGCGACGGAGCTTTTATACTACGCTACGTGACCAACCATGCTGATTAAAGGTCATTGTTCACTCGCTAATAGGGCTGGGACTATTGTCTCCCAAATTCCTTCCGGCCGGTGCACGCGATCCAAGGTCGAACCATGCTCCTCAAGCACCAGACGCCGAGGGGATCCGATCCAGTGGCATACCTGAAGCCTGGATTTGTCTCCCACCGACAATCTGTACAAACGGGTGATGGACCGGATGCATTTGTTGCGAGCTAAAATAGACGTGGATGTTAGAAGCTCGTATCGACAATAAATGCTGCGTACCAGCACAAGGTATCCCAAATTGTAACACCTTCAGATACCAGTGAGCTAGTTTTGGTTTCTGAAGAACAGCGCGATCAAGATTGTGGCTCTTGTTTACTGTTTCTCGGGATACCAAGGACGTCGTTTCCTGGCATGATATCCTCATACAGTGGCAAGGTCTCACGTGCCGGGAAGACGGCTAAATTTACGTATTCGAGTCCGAATATGCGTATTCATCGTCAAACACATTCGCCTTTGCCCACTTTCTCAGTCGATCAGTCATCGCTGTCAGGTATAACGGGAATTCCGTTTCATCCCGAGTTATTTAACCCGGAGCAGCATAGATTCTTAATGGGGGTCTGTGTTGTCGGTAGGGGTGGGTCGTGATGATACTTGGGGACTGTTTATAGACTACATGGCATCCACACTGTCGATTAGTTGATGTATGAGGCCCTCGTTTTCAAATGATGCGTTGTGTCCCCAAGCTCTCGGCGTTGACTGTCTACCGTTGAGACCAAATCTCAAGCTTCGCCAAACCTCGACCCGACGAAAGGCGGACGAACCTCTACCAACCGAGTGTATTGTTCTTCACGACATCTTCACACGCAGATCCCATCATGTCAGGTGTCAGCTACGACGCCGAGGGGCCCCCTTTTGGTCCCATCGTCAACGGCACGCAGATTGTCTTTTACCACTACCTTCCAAACCAAGCGGCAGGCTGGACTTTTGTTATCATATCGGATTGGCTACGATATTCATATATTCTGCTGTTAAAGTTACGCGCGTGGCACTTTCTGCCGCTCATCCTGGGTACATCGGTAGGAGCTATTGTTGCGGCCCTCGAACCCGGCCTTGCTAACTGTGCGTGCCAGGCGAGGCGTTCGGCTACTATGGACGAGTGATGGCCATCGCAGTCCGAATGTCGCTGGTCCCTTCATTATCCAGAACCTCCTGATACTGGGCATGGCGCCGCTCATCGCCGCCACCGTGTATATGAGCCTCGGTCGAGTGATCAAAGCGCTTGACCTCCGCGAGCACCTTCCGATCAGTCCAAGGCTCATGACGACGTTCTACATCATTGTGGACGTTGGGTGTTTTGTCACCCAGGTGTTCGGTTCAGTCATGCCGGCATCCGGTGACCCTGAGGGTATCGCGCTGGGCAGAAACCTCATCATCGGCGGGCTGATCGCGCAGCTCGTGGCACTGTCCCTCTTCACGTTTTCCAATTTCCACGCCCATCACCATGCTAGGAGACTGGCGATGGCAAAGGGCGGGGGGTCGATTCCGCTGGACGGCGCGCGATACTTCGGGGTCAGCTACGCCGCGACTCTAGCCATGTTGACTCGGGCGTTGGTCAGGGGTGTCGAGTACTTGCAGGGCGGCGATGGCTTCGTTATGAGACACGAAGTCTTCCTGTATCTGTTTGACGCCGTTCCCATCACCTTGATTCTGGCTCTTTACATATTCATACACCCAGGACGACTAGTAAGAGAGGCCGAAAAGAAGAATTGGGGCATGGAGTTGTTGGAGTCGAGGCGCTGATGCGTTGGCACCAACCTGTCTCGAGTTACATGTTGGAGGCACGAACGACGTCGGGTACGTGCAGACGTCGATTGATGACCGACCCCTGGACGGTGGCGTTTTCGTTTGCCAGGTTTTTATTGAGAGTGGCATTCGGCACATGAACCATCCGGTAGTCGTATTAGGATGACTAAGTCATGTCTTACTGCTTTTGTTCTTATCTGTTCATTTGGCTTTGCCCGTGCATGCATTCACATTGGTACCTCGGCAATGTAGCACCTAAAAGCAGGTAAGATAGGTGCCTAGGCACTTAGCAAGCTTAGGTGAGGTGAGGAGGCATCTCAGAGTGAGGGTCGACGCACCAACCCCATCAGGCTTCACGGCGCTACTATTTGCCGCTCTGGTGGTGCTGGTAGCACACCCAGACACCCTGTTACACACCTTGACGCGCACACACATGCACACATTCGCTCCGCCTCGCTCCGCCGACTCTGTCTGCTTTGCCATGTTCACCCACTTTTCTGCCTGGAGGGATATGTAGGTCGGTTTTCCAATACCGGTTCCCCCCCGCCACCAGAACAAGGACCCTGACTCCCCGAGATCTGTCAGATTTCCCTTCCGCTGATCGGCCGACTAGGTACCATGACAGACCTCGTACGCACATACAGTACACGATGAGATCCTTCTTGCAACCCTCGCCCCTCGCCCCTCGCCCCTGCCCTGGCGAGGCGGGCGGTGCCCGGTGCCCGATCTCTCGTCGCCATTTTCTTCTTCTCAGGTCGAGCAGACTGCTAGGGGGCGATCGGGCGACAGCATCGCCCAACGAAGTCCACGTGTGACCCACGATCCAGACCCTTCTCCAACGCGTTGGCTGCCGTCATCAGCCGACGTACGCACTTGTCTCCGGCCAAGCGGTCCCTTATCCCGTAGTCGGGGTCAGGAGACGACCCAGTCACGGCGCAGCTTGGCTCAGCTGAGCGGAAGCATAGTTCTCTGGCGATGCGAGACGTTCGACTTTTGTAGGACCGGGATCCAATGGAAGCGATGGAGAAGGGGTCCCTTTCAGCGGCCGCCTCACTCTCTGCGTGGGCCCCCCTCTGTGCTGCCATGTAAAACAGGGCCGCCAGAATTGCTTTGCCTCGCCTTCCCTTGCATCGCGCCGAGGCGCCCATTCAACAAACTCGCCTCACCACCTCAGTCAGCAGAGATGTGTTTCTTTTCCAGCCATTGGGGTCGATGCTTGCCCGAGTGGAGTGGGCATCAAGGCATGGCCACATGCAGAAGCAGGTTAGGTAGGCAATGTAGGGGAGGTAGTTGGGCATGTCCATCGTGTCGTAACACTTCATGCCTAACCCAGCTTCCTGTCACCGCTTTTCTCCCTGCCAGGTACTTCCCTGCCCCGAATCATCCCAGCCGCTACATCATGTCTACCCCCAAACCCCTCGGGCAACAACAACACCACCCTCTCCCCCAGCGTGCCGCCGGACCAGCCTCTGTCTGCGGTCGAGCGGTCATCGTCACGGCCCAACGGTGCCCTACCGCATGAGCATCCTCCGTCTTGCCTGTTGAGCCCTCCACCCAATCACGAATCCAACCCAATCCAGTCCACCCCCCCTTTAAGACCATATTGTCGTCTGGGGTACTCCCTGACGGAAGCACAGCTGTCGTTCAACCTGTCGTCACTTTTGCTTCATGGGTCAAGTTGCAACCTCACCACGGTAGACGCCGATCCTCCCTTGCCCACAACGTGCCTCACTCATACCACAACCCCCCTTCGAAAGTCACCAGCGCCAACCGAACCGAAAGGAGGAAACCCAGAGAAGCCGCAAGACCCAATCTTCCAGTGCTAGTCACCTCCCCCTGGCAGTCACGTATCTTCTGGACCATGCGGCAAGTCTACGCTTGAAACCACAGGCGTCCCGTCATGTTGGTGACTGGGCGATCGCGAATTCTGACCATCCT
>NW_003315030.1:211852-230538 GCF_000150825.1 Verticillium alfalfae VaMs.102
TCTCCATCAGACTATCACTGCTTTCTCGACCAGGATCAACCTTTCTCACTTCCCTTGACCCCGGGTCCCACTCAGAAACCATTCCAAGCAAACATAAAATGCCTGCGATCCGATATCTCTAGCCGCCATTCTCGATCACGCTCATCCTTTAACCCTCGTCCGCCCTGGGAACCGTGTATTTGATCTCTTTTTGGTTTGCGCCAGCAAGACAAAACACCGCACTAATACTCTAGTGTTTGCCGTCATACCTCCCCCCACGCAGACACACTAGAAGGACCCCTTCAGTTGCTTTCTCGTGGAGACAGGTCCTTTTTTCTTACCTCTTGGGACCGATCACCTGCCACTTCACCTCTAACCACACCGCCTTGCACCAACCAGGTGCTTTCCCAGGAGCCCTTACCAAGACGAGTTCTTCTTTACCGTGGATTCCCTTGTGTGTCTGTGGAAGCCTTGCCTCAGGATTACCAGGAATACTTGGACCCAGAAGAAAGAGACTATTTCCAGGACACTGTTGGACTCCAGGCTGCCTAGCTTGTCCAGTTGAGCGGAGCCCCTGCTCTTATTTCATGTAGTCTTCCCACGCCAGGCTCTCGGGATTGTTTTTTTCCTCACAGCGCTATTTGCTTCTATCACTTCAGACCAAGGAAACAGACATGAGCCAACCGGACATTGCTTACAGGAACACCATCATGTCCAACGGTCCATGGAATCCTTCACGGAGGTATGGACCTCCCTTGGCTGAGAAATGGCACATGCAACGCGGCCTGCGACTGACACCTTCAAAGTTCGATGTACAGTGATGCCTTCCAAAATGGAGGTTTTGATAACAATTTCTATCGAACAACAAGGTATGGACAAGCATACTGCGCCAAACGCGAAGCCTGTTTCTTCTCCCTGCATTCTAATGCGTATTTCCTCAGTGTTTCACAATATTCTCCTGCCGTCAGTTCATACAACCTGCCGCTAGGAACCAACGGCCATCATGCGGCAGCCACATCGTACTCCACGCGGCCGTTGTCCGGGTCGCACGGCACCAGTGGTGCAGCTGCATATGGGTCGTATAAGAGTACGACTTCGCAAGCCTGGGACTCTCAGGGAAGATACTCGCCCACGGACTCCGTAGACGACATCATTGCTTCCCCCAACCTTTCAGATTACTCTTTAGAGAACGGGACCGAGCCGACGTCATCAGGCAAGAACAAGTCTGGAGGGAAGACTCGTCCACAGCGTCGACCCTCAAACCGCGATGAATTTGATGGTCCACACCAGTTTCTCGCTCGCCCTCCACAAGACTATGTCGCGCAACAAGAGCGTGAGCTCCCTCATCTACCCACGAACCTCCTTGTGCAGGAGCAAGATTCGGTCCTATCCCAAGTCAACGATCGACTATCACAATGTGCTTTCGATTTTATCGCCAAATACCAGTTTCCCATCCCTCTCACCCAGGACATGCGACCTGTTGAGCGGCCACAGGACCGTGAGTGGACCGAGTGGGTATATCTTCTCAAGCGACTGGCGACGAAGCGTCGTATCCCCGCACGGGTCCTGTACAACGGCCAGATCAAGCAATTTGTCACCATTCTGGAGAACTCGCTCGAAATGCGACATGCTGCGAAACACCAGAGCCGGCCTCTGAAGGACGATCGCAACATCCTGCAGCTTATCTCGGCGGGGATTCAGGTGGCCAAAATTCTGAAAGATGCGAGCGCGATGAAATATCTCGACCAGTTATACGTTCAAACGGAGAAGCAAATCCAAGATCGGGCTGCGGCGGCGCGGTTCCGGGTCTGAGGTCTTCCCCCCCTTGTTGTGCCTCTTTTCAGTCCTGGTGTTCGTTTTTCTGGGGCTTCTTATTTTCATCCTCTATGTTTTGCTTTGCGCCCGTCGCTCTCATGGTCGAGCAACGACCCAGAGGGTGTCTCCATGTTCCAGCTCCAGCTCGGAGAAGGCTGTGTCCCATCCTTACAAGTGTCGGAGCGGTGGGCCGTACTACCTTGACGACATGTTTGCACGCTACTACCCCGCCGATGTTGCGGGAGGGAGGATGGAGTTTAGCAGCAGGCCTAAAGACCGGGTTGTCCGGCCATGCCCTGTTTGATGACGCGAAGCATCGGGTCTCTATCTCATCAATCCCCCAGCCCCGGTCCAGGATACTACCACAGATAGGACTGACGAACTCATGTACCTCATGAATTGACAATGACCATTTGAACAACTCAAAGCTGACAGAGTCGCGTACTTGACTTGCCTGTGTGTGACGGTGTACTGTCGTGCTGTGTGTCTATTTGGGGTTCTTTGTCATGGGGTTGCTGGGCTGGGTCAAGCCAAATCGCGCTTTTTGCGTTCCGAGTGCCGGCTGCAAGTGCCAACCTGGATCGCGAGCCTCCCAGAGGTACTGTTGGGCGAGTCATCCTGAACAAGCAGGAATAGAATGTTGTCCTGTCGTTGGTTCTTCATGAGAGGCGAGTCGATCGTGAGATTGGTTGGCCCTGTTGCCGGCCAATTGCAGCGTAGCACATTCCGAATCAGGTCGTCGAGCTCGGTGTCCAAAACAGGACTAGCGAAGGTCGCCAACGGGGTCTCTGGAGCAAACCGAAGCGGGAGCTGATTTGGCAGTTGACGGTGTTTAATCAAGCTTGCATCAGGGTGGGACAGGCAGGAGCGGTACGAGCTGCCGACTGTTGGTCTGGGCAGGACCAACCCCAGGGTCTTCGGCACCTCTGAGAGGGAGCGTCTCTCTTCTGCTTCTCGTCCCGTCATAACCCCGGCGCTGACGAGAGCACCATGGCTTGAGACATCTCGAAAAGGACTTTTCGCGGAGCCAATTTGTGAGATATAGGAACCAAACAAACATGTTCTGGTAGCGGCCCATTCACGACGAACGAAAGATCGCCAGCATTGACCCTGAACGGCGGCGACACGCCAAGGTGAGGTGGGCGCGATTGACGAAAACGCCTCGCGGGAGAGACCCGACCGCCAGCCAGGTCTGGGACGACAACGCCGTCTTTATCAACCACGACCAACGAACGGCTCAGTGTATCATCCAAACGAGTTTCCCCAGTTTGTGACATCACAGTCAGCATTTTTATGAATAGAAAGGCAACCAAAACCATCGGCAGACACCAACACGAGCCCGCTGGAGTTCCAAGCTCCTCCGATCGATCTTCGCCGCCATCAGCAGCAGCCCACGATCATGTCGTCCCTCAGCGTGTCCCCGCAGGTCTTCCACTCCCATGAATTCGACTCGGCAGGCGAAACGGAAGACTCGTGGCAATATCTGGACTCACAGTACGCCAGTGGCTGCTCTAACCCAAGCTCACTCTACTTTCTCAACAGTCCCGGCGGCAGCCTCCAGAGCTTCATTCATGTCCCCAGCCGCCCCCCGTCCGCTTCCGCTCCTGGCTCCGGTGCCGGGTCGCCCATGGCCAGCCGGCTTTCGCCACCCTACCATGTTCATCCTCCTCCGAGTACGGGCTCGTTCCGGGGTCAGGCAGAGACCCCACCGATATCGTATCCTCTCCATCCTGGCGATGGAGCTGCTGCCTACGCCTTCCCCGCAGACACCGCCACAGCGCCGCCGATGCCCATGTCGACGGCTCCAGCGGTCACGGTCAACGGAGATGTCGGCATGACAATAGCCCTTGACTATATGCCAGTCATGCCTGCCGATCAGATGGCGACTCTTCTTCATTCTGGGTTCTTCAGCGCCATGCCGCAGCAGCAGTTTGACATGGCTAGCTTCCCTTTGCAATTCCACCCCTACCCCCTCGCGGCAGACTTGTCGTACCAGGCAGCACAACAATCACCAATACACCAACCGCAGGATCAACAGCACATTCAACAACCGGACAGCTCGCCGTCAACCCAGGATCCTACCCTCCACTTTCAACAGGGCTTCCACCCCGGTGATCATCCCGTACGGCCAGCATGGACGCCCAGCGAGTCACAACAACAGAAGACGCAGGAGACGTCTTTGACCAAGGCGCCCGGTGCATCCACTACCCGCCGTTTCGTCATCCACGAGAGCCACTACTCCAAAGACCCTAGTCTTCCACGGCCATCTCCCAGCTCCAGTGCCCCATCGGTTGTTGCCCGCCGCGATCATAATCGCTCAAACGCAGCCTCCAGCCGGAAGGCCAAACCAATGGGAGTGCAAAAATCCAAGAAGGATGTTGACAAGGCATCCTTCTTCGTCTTCACCGCTGAGCAAGTCAATATTGCTACTGCCGCTGGCCGCTCAAACTGCTTTGATGGAGGCATACACACTACGCAGCGGGGCCGCAAGGGCCCCCTTGCCACATCTACGAAGGAGGCCGCACTCAAAGTCCGTATAAAGGGCGCTTGCTTCTGCTGTAAGAGCCGGAAGGTCAAGTGTGATGCAGATGGCGACTGTAGGAATTGCAGGAAACTCAGGACCGGCACTCCGCAGCTTGTCTGCTGGCGTTTTCCCGAGTTCATCCCCGTACTCTTTCCCGAGTTCATGCGAACCCATCTTCGAAGGGACGAGATGGCCGAGTTCATAAGAGAGCATGTGGGCATGTCGTCTCGCTCGTCAGAATCGTATCAAATTGAGCTTCACTCTGGCGACCGCTTCCAAACAACCCTGGTGCTCAAGGCACTAACCTTCCAGCCAAAGGACGACGACGCCCATCACGGTTGGCATTCCAGGATCAACAAGGATGAGGTCCAGCTGCACAAGCAGGACTCAGTGCCACTGCTGTTGGAT
Organism: Verticillium alfalfae VaMs.102; assembly: GCF_000150825.1. NCBI lineage: Eukaryota > Fungi > Ascomycota > Sordariomycetes > Glomerellales > Plectosphaerellaceae > Verticillium > Verticillium alfalfae. The sequence continues at coordinate 216,579 of NW_003315030.1, forward strand.
CTGGAGACCGACTCACAGAAGGAGGCCGTCAAAAGGAAGATCAGTACTTATATCTCGTCTTTATCAACCGAAAAACATTATGCCAAGCAAATTACAGAGGAGTTGGGTGATCTAGCTCTTCCCGGGAAAATACTCAACTTGGTTCAAGGTTATGCCAGGAAAACAGATGTAAGACCGCCACGGCCCCGCCTCGGGAATTCTTACAATGCTGACGGCGACAGTCCAAAATGGTCAAGAAGGCGCTTTCCATATGCACGGCGCATTACGTCTTAATGCACCAGCTGCTCTTCCGCAACAAGGACGCCCTTCGCTGCTCCACGCTCAGTATGCCCGATGGTGAGCATCCAACCGCGGTTGTCCTTAACCGACAGCTCAAGGCCCTCATCGATGAACAACTCGCGCGTGAAGTGTCCGACTTGTTCCGCATATTCAACACGTCGTTGAAGCCGAGATCAAAACTTGAGTGGACGCCTTGCCTGGCTGCTTTCCTGGTGGTCTGTCTCTTTATGGAGGACATGGAGCGTGCGACCGACATGTTTGTCCTCTCGAAGAACGAGATAAGCATACGAGCTGGCAAGCAACGGCTCTATACGCGCAAGCAGGTGCTCGAGGTCAACGAGCAGGTCGAGAAGATGCCCTTTCAGCAGTTCATGTGGCAATTTCACCATATCTATCAAACGCATAGCAAAGAGCACGGTTCAAAAGCGTTCAACCCGCTACTAGATGACGCTTCGTTGGCAACGGCTGCCACCGACGGCGGCGTGGCTGCGGCCGAATTGATTGGGGGGTTACGAGGTTTGGTAGGACCGGATTGTGAGTATTTAGGATGAACCATTTCGGCGAGCTAGCCAACTAATCATCTCTGTAGGGAACGAACTTCACGATCTGGTCAAGGATCCGATATTGCCAATGTCAGAGACCGAGGAGCATCCGTGGCCAAGAAATGTTGCTGTCAACTACTGTGGACGGCTGGCGGCGAGGTTCCTGATGTCCTTCAAAAGCGAAGAGTACATATTTGGTGGTATGCCGAAGCAGGGCTGTGTGCCACTGCCGAGTGCGGCTGTGCGAGAATGGGTGAACAGCCAGCAGCGGGACATGATGGATCTCAGTGCGGCGTAACGCGATCAGGGTGACAGTATGGTGCAGACAGGATTTCCACTACTCTCCTCTGATGTAGATCTCTTAGCATAGCGCAGCGGCCTGTTTTCACAATGGTATGGCGGGATCAAGACACGTTGGATACGACGAAGCATGTTCGTCCGATTCTAGTCCTACTGCCACACAGTTTCTCTATGGCAGTAGGGTGGAGCGGACAGGTTGTCTAGACCTTGAGTTTGTTCTCCCACATACGAACGAATAAAATAAGTTGACACTCCTGCGTACTAAGAGCGCGGGGTGTAGGCAAGTCGTGGGTTGGCCGTGGCCGGGGGTATTTAGTCAAGTGGCACGGAGGCACGCCATTAGGCGTTCTCTTTTCCAGTCGACGGATAGGCACGGTAGTTTCTTCGAGAGACCAATAGACCAAAATTCGCGTTGCCGAGCCAGCCTTTGAACGTCGCGGTTGCTTCGGATCGGGTTGGGTTAGTCGTGCCGGAGCCTTCAGACATAGTCTGACGAGACCGCCAGCCTCGCAAAGACTGGGTATTGATACGACAAGATGTATAGATTGGTCCAGAGCTCAAGTACAGGATCGCGAGCCAGCAGTAGCATCGGTCTATTCAATGTAGGCTTGGAACAGTCGAAATTTGGTTGGAATCGGAAAGTCGGAAGAATCTGGTGTAGAGGGAGAGGTATGTGACGGTAGAAATGCGAGAAATTTCGAGTTTTCAACAGACGCCAATTCCAAAAAGACGCTAGTCCAAGTGTAGTCGAACCTTATGTCAGCAGGTCATGTGTGCGCTCCACTCCAGGGCAGGCAGCAGGCAGGGCGTGCTCATCTGCCTTATCCGCCTCGTCTGGCGCCGCGTCTTGCTCTTCTTCTCCTTTTCCCTCTCATACACTTTTCGCACTATAATCAACCGGTCCCATTTCGCCTACCTTGTCATCGGTCAAACTATGTGCTAGAACGGCATGGGTCATTCACTGCCTTTCTCCTCGGATTTGCGACGTCTTTGTGCGGCCGGTCTGCCCGAGACCAGTAGTGGTTCCCGACATGATATTTCTGCTTTTGCTACTGTGCTGCTCTAGCGCCAGGTCCTGTCGCTCGTCTGAGCCTCTTCTCTCCATGTACGACACCTCGCACCATGTTTATTTCGTCATGTCTTGCCTGGAGACGATCGCGTTGAGTCATCCACACATTCAATTCAGCCTTACACATGTCTCTTAGCAGTTTCCCCTGCAGTATCAGGTCGTGTCAGGGCGGGCCTAGATTGCAAGACCCCGCGATGTCCACATACCGCAATCCCCATCATCGTCTCTCACTGGTCCCAAGCGGGATGCTGTGATGCGCTGTGGTTGGCGAAGGAGCGAAGTTTCGCATCGCATCGCTCGGCCTACCCATGCCTTCGGTGTCCCATTTCGTCCTTGTCTTCCAGGCTTCTACCTCAAGCTGCGCTCCCCGGTGTGTCAGTTCGAGACTCGAGGCCATCGAGGCCCTCGAGGACGAGTCCGCGAAGACGGGGCTGGTTTCTGGCGGCCCCATTCTCCAGGCAGACGTCCCCATGTCTATGACCACTGCGCCCTGTCCCCTGCCACTCTGCCTCCCCTCGGTGTTCTTCTTCGGTGTCATGAAGTCCCCTGCGATATCTCGTCCCAATCAGGGCGGTGCCGGTGGCGCGTGCCGGGCTTCCCATTGCCCTCCACAGTATACCTGTCCAGGTACCTCTGCTCCCACCGCACAGCGCTCGTACACGGGGCAAGGGTTGTTGAACTTGGCGGGCTCGGCGATGTATCTCGGCCAGATCAAGGATGCCTGAGTCGAGGCCGGACAAGACCTCGCATTCGACTCACTGATGCACTGGAGTACTTCCCCACGCCCTCGACTCGATAAGCGGCCCTTCTCACCTTGACGCAAGCGAACCCTGCGAGACACTCTCGCATGGAGCCAATCGAGCGCAGTCGACTGTCTTCGTTCCTCGACGACTACCATATGCGTGCCTTACCGAAAAATGGGGCCTCACCAGGCTGCCGCCTGCCATTGTACCGTCGTCTGGGTATTGTCATTGGTTTTGGTCTTGCGTCGGCATTTCGAATTCCACCTGATGGACAGAGGCTAGAGTCGGTCCAGGGTCCAAGGCGGAGCTTCATCGCCTCGCTGCCTTGAAGGCATTTTGCATGGCACTTTCGGTACCTGGAAAGGGTTGTATCATGGTAGATGCCAGAGACAGTATGATGTATCTACGATTGCCTCTCTCTCTATATATATATCTGGGAGCTCTGCTCGTAATGTCTATTTCGATCCTCGCACTACTCACCTCATCCTCGCCTTGATCCTCACTAGCCTACATAAAGTCTTCATTCACCCTTCGCAGTCTTCTCCATACTCAGCCAACGTCTACATGCCTTGCTGCGCTTCTATCCGAACCACTTCATTGCCCACCAACTCCAACACAATGACCACTTACAACGCTATCGTCGTCCGCTGCCGTACGGCCCTCTGCTCTGCCCCCCAGCCCGGCGACCCAAGTGCGTTGCCCACAAGCCCCTTCACACGACACCAGCTAACCGTTGTGCTAGCCATTGGCTGAAGATGCTCATCTCGATAAGCGAGAGGCTCTTGAGATCTACAAACCACGAGATATGCAGCAACACCAAGCAAAAAGAAAAACGCCACAGTACTCCCTCCGGCACGTTCCTGGGGGAGGGCTATAATGGGACCATCACCACTTAGAAGGCATGACTACACGGTCGATCACCACACAGTATACAGAACAGAAGCTCGTTGAGGAGCGCTGGCAGAAGTCACAGGAGACATGGGGCCAGCGCGCGCGCACGCACACACGAGACGCAGTCACGAGGACAGAATGACGAGAAGGAACACGGGAAATTCAGCAGGAGGGTGGCAGAGCGGGACTTAGACCTCGGAATGGGTTTAAACATGGCAGTCGGATACACGAGGAACGGCCATGTTCGGGTACAATATGATATGAGACGATACTACGCGCACGTGGAGAATTCCAAATATACGATATGACTCTTCAACCCTTTCCCGCCTTTTTTTTTTGTTTTCTTTTTTTTTCCCTCCCCCGGTTTCGCCCCCGCTCCAGTGAACATGTGTGTCGTGGTCGATAGGTTCTGGCGTGCTTTGCTTCAAGCCGTGGTTCGCAAAAAAGCAAATCGCGGTCGTGAATGACATAGCCACAGTCATGTGATTGTGACATGCATTTTTCTCTTGTGTTACCTTTTCTGGGGAATTTCGTTTTCAGCCTTATTGGCAATTCTTCTGGTTGGAAATACGATCAGGTCGGTCTTCATTGGTCTGTGGCTGCTGCTACGGTGGTCGTGGTGGTGTGTACCGTACCGAAAACCTACCAGAGATCGAACTGTAACCATGGCAAGGAAGTGTAGAGGAGGGGTGGTTGAGCGAAGGGGGTCCGGGGAGAAGGAGGGGGCCGGTTTGGTTTGGTTTGGATGTCCTGCAGGGGGTGGGGTGCGGTCCACTCTAGGCAAACAGACGTCAGTCAATCACCTAGTCAAGACGCATAGGCGCCACTGACTGCCTAGGCACGCCTGTCAACATGGGATGAAGTGTAGGAACGCTGGTGTGCAGTCATACGAGATCTTTTTTTAAAGTTTTGGCATCGACGATTATTAGAATCGGAAGCGAGCTGTCGAACCACCCCCTCTCAATGACGGCGACTTGACGGCCGAGACATCGTTGCCATGGCGGGGTCAAGGGCATCCTCGTTCCTTTCGGACCTTTCTGAGAAGTCCTCGCCAGACTCGTTCGCCACAGCTGTCCAGACTCCGGGTGGTGTCACAAAAACCGAAGACAAGACGCCCAGCATACACAATGATGATGGTGCTGCTGTCCATTCAACACCTGTGTATCACGAGGCGGCACCCCTCCGTCGTGAGCTGGAGGCGCAATGCAAGATCCTGCTCGAGGAACAACTCTGTACCTCCCCTCCTCCCCCCCCCCCCTACACGCCTCACCCACGCCTCTCGAACTTGAGACGTACTGACGCAGATTTCCAAGACACGAAAGCTATTTTCATGCTCAGCCAGATGCTCACCTCGGGCCATGCGCGCAAGGACGGCCTGCCGAAGCCAGCGACCGTCGCTCCCGCTGGCCAGCTGGCTCTCCTGTCCACCCTTACTGTGCACCCCCACCGCACGACGCGGCTCAAGGAGGATGACGATGGCGTCGTAGTCGGCGAAACCTGGACGTATCTGAATGGTGTGCTCGCCATCGCAGGGCCGCTGAACGCCGATTTCAAGACGGCATTTGCATTTCGTGGGCCGTATCGGCCCCATCGTCGGCATGCCGCTGCTGGCGATGACGACGACGACGGTATTGACGAGGAAAAGATCTACAATAAGTATGCCAACGAGGAAAGCCTCTTCCACTTGGCTGAAGATTTCTGGCACGTCGTCGGCTGGGGGTTCCTCTGCAGCAGCCTGCATGGGCATCGATGGCCATATTGGAAGGTTTGGCTGGAGTTCATGGTAGAGGCGCTCGAGGCGGATTGGTCGCAGCGGGCATTACTCGATGCGGATGAACCGGTGCAGTCCGATGCCAGCCTGCACCAGCATCGCGAGGAGTGTTTGTTTATGATGTACATCACCATATGCGGTCCGGCCGCCGCACGGATGAGCCGCACGATGAAGGCCATCTTGGCGGACGGCCAGCAGGTGTCGCGACGACTGTTCCAGGAGATATTCCGCAACGAATCTAAGCAGCTTACGCAGGGAGATAGGCAGGAAGCCCAAAAGATCCCTACCGCCGTTGATGTGGAACAGGGCGAGTACGGGGGCTACATGGATGTTACGGATTCCGACGACGACCTCGACCTCGACGCCGCCAGCCGTTCGCCATGGTCGACCCCGCGGAGCCCTCGCCAACTCATCCACGAGGACACTCCTGACGGCATGATGGAGGCAGCTCCCCTGCGTATTCGCATCTTCGCTCTTGTGGCGGGAGCCGCTTTTGCGCTTCCTACAGCTCTGGCTGACTTTCAAGACGTTTTCGTCGAGTTCGTCCGGCAACTGAAGGACCTGCCGCCGCCGAAGCTCCAGCTCTATCTGTCGTCGCTACTTGATGTTGCTACAGCGAACGGGGCAGACGGTTCCGTCGCGATCGAAGTTCTGGGATTCCTTCTTGACAGCCTGCTGCCACCAAAGTACGAAGATCCAGCTGACTACAACGACGAAGCAAAGGGGGGCTTTTTCGTGATCACGGCGGAAACGCTAACACGAAGCTTCCTGCCATGGCCGGCAAACACCGACGATCTGGATGACAACGTGAAGCTGGCGTTGGTGCTAGAAGCTGCGTTGCTGATCATCCCGGCGGACGACCCCGACACACATAGAGGGGCGCTACGGGCGGCAGCGGCCAAGGGAATCGAGGCCAGGAGGGAGAGGACGAAGAAACCGCAGGGCAGAGGTTTCCGCGGAGCGAGGAAGAAGGCGAACGCGCCGAGTGGGAAAGATCTGTACCTCAGGGAAATGATGGACCTGACAGGGGAGAGGATACTTGCGTACATCGACGGCATGGAGGGTGCGGATGCTTGATGACTCAAATGTGAGGCCTCAATGTTGAAGCTCCAATAGATGTACTTCCTTGACCATCAAATACGTGACGATGCGTCACCCCTTGTGCCGCCGGGGGCCTCTGTGAAGCGCCCACTGGTGGATCAATATAAACTTGATTTTGTTCCCGCAAAATCCCTGTATATCTGCGCCTCATTCATGATGTATCGAAGGAAGCCCATCGCGAGATGCTGGTTGAGGTGACTCCCTTGATGACATGTGAGCTCTGACATGGGGGGACCCCATGCTGTGTGGAGGAAAGCGTAAGGCCGCCCATCTTGGGCAGGTGGGGGTGCAGATCGGGAAAATTCCAGCCCCGCCATCTATCAAGCTTCCCTCTCGACAAACCCAGGACTATTCAACCTGCTGACGACGAGGCCTCCATATCGAATCGTCATGCCCAAAGTCTGATCGCCATGCCTGTACGTCTGTTTCCTCCCATCCCAACCCTGTTCTGTACCCCCGCCATCATGACAGACACCTAATGCGCCCAGCTCATCATAGTAACGGGCCTCCCAACATCGGGCAAATCTCACCGGGCCGCCCAACTGCACGCCTACCTCGCGTCGCACCTCGCGGCCTCGCCCTCGAAGCCACCGTACCGCCTTCACCTCATCTCTGACGAGTCCCTCTCGATTCCCCGTTCCGTCTACGACCTCTCCGCGACGCCGGCTCATGTGCGCTCGGCCAACGCCTCGGAGAAGGATGCCCGCGCGACGACGTACGCGGCCGTCAAGCGCGTCCTCTCGGACCGCGACATAGTCATCCTCGACGGGGGCAACTACATCAAGGGGTGGCGGTACCAGCTGCACTGCGAGGCCAAGGCCGTCAGGACCCCCTGCGCGCTGCTGCAGATTGGCTGCTCCGTCGACCGGGCGCGGTCGGTCAACGAGGCGCGGCGCGCGGCGAGAGAGGCGGCAGCAGCAGCAGCAGCAGCAGCAGCAGACACTTCAGCACACGGCGACACAACCGGCGACAACGCCCCGACGACAGAAGCCTACGAGCCCGCCAGCTGGGAGAATCTCGTGTTCCGCTACGAGGAGCCGAACCCCATGACGCGGTGGGACAGCCCCCTCTTCACCCTCATCTGGGAGGACGACGACGCGCAGGCCAGCTCGGTCTTCGCGTCGCTGTGGGAGGCCGTGGCGGGCGAGGGGCGCAAGGCCGTCAAGCCCAACCAGGCGACGGTGCAGCGCAGCCGCGATGCGGGCGGGGACTACCTGTACGTGCTCGACCGGGAGACGCAGGACATTGTGCGTCGGATCCTCGAGGGGCAAGGCGAGGAGGGGGGCGGGACCGTCAGCGTGCCGAACGGCGGAGGCACCCAGGCGAGGGAGCTGACGGTCGAGCTCCCGGGGCGGAAGCTCGGGGTGCCGCAGATGCAGAGGCACCGGAGGGCGTTTGTGGGGCTGAACCGCGGGGGCATCGGGCTCGAGGGCGTCGGCGAGTTCACCGTTACGAGGATGAGGGAGGGGTTCGTGGGGTACCTCAACGACGCCTTTGACAAGGAGGATGTGTAGGCTGGCACCACTGCATACTGGGGCTGCGGCCCACAGGCCGGCTACCAAGCATGTGCTTTTACGAATAATGATACCTCGAGGCAGGACTTGCCTGCATGCGTTCGTTCACATCTTTGACGTATGTGCTGGCGTCCATCTTGTGTGGCACAGTATCTTTGGCAGCATACTACATGTGCTGTCCAAGCCACCAGGTCAGAAATGGTCAGCACACTCGATGGGAAAAGCGATGGCTTGACAACATGCTCAGCGCTACAAGCTCGGCGCATGTCACGATGCCGAGACCCAGGCGGCCGGCACGTATCGCGGGTGCCAAGTGCTGCAAGACCAGCCTGGACCGCGACGGGCCTCGTCTGGCGTGGGCAAGCAACCTGATTTCGAAGGGCGGGGCTTTCCCCTTTGGGACAACAATACCCCCAAGACCTGCAGCACATCACGATATCGACATTGGCTTCGATGGCGCGTCGGCCGCATTGGGATGGGACGAACAAAGAGCCGCAGAGCACACCCCGCTACTTTGATCCGAGCGGCGTCGCGTCCGTCAGAGTTTCTGGTTTCTGGAAGCTTGGGAGGCAAGGGGGATCTTCAAGACATCTTCTCGACGATCGAGTTGTGGCTGGCTTGCGCCGCCTGCGCGCCTGTCTGTGCAACGTGTAGCCCCAGCCCTACCTGCGTAATGACGATATTGTGAGACAGAGGATGCAGCACGACGCATGAATCTTGACGGCACGGCAAGCCCACACGTAGCACAGTAGAGCCATGTCCGGCAAACTCGGCATCGCGAACGGTTCAGAACTGGTTTTCAGACAGGGAGCCAAGCCCCGGGTGGAGGGTGGCCTGATGGCGCGTCCTCCCTACAGCTGGCAGCCAGCCGGCGGGCCAGGTGTACCACGCACAGCATCCTGTCCTTACTCAAGCGCCTCACAGTGGCAGTTGACTGGTTGACTCGTGGGGGGGGGGGGGGTCGGCGCGCGGTGGTGCGAGAATGACGCAGACGTCCACCACCCTTCCACAAAGCGGTCAATGCGCTCCCCACGCGCGACAAGCTTTGCCAAGAGGCAGCAGCCAAGACGGGCGGGCTGGCTGTAAAGTTTTGCGGACGATCCGCCGGGCTGGGGGGTGGATGGAAGCCTTCAAAGGAACCGCCGCGACGGCTGCCATTGCGCTTGGGTTTAAGCTTCTGTTATACTTTCCACCGGTGCCTCGTTACGTGATGTAGGGAGAAAAAGCCCCCCAAAAACCACCGGGTGCGAGGGAGGGGCGGGCTCAAGAACGTGGGCTTCGGCGGACGGTTTATCGTGCGCATGGCGGCGGCGGGCGTGGCAGCGAGGGCCGCTAAAGGTTACTGAGCATTGGGCCCATCGACTTTTGGCTCACTTCATCGAGAACCTTCCCAGGCGTTCGAAGACGGAGGGTTTCGTCTCGTGATGTCGTGCCCTGGCTGGTAGCAGTGTACCATGTAGACATTTCCTGTGTCCCCATGGATCTCTCCATTGACAGGCGGACAGGCGCAGGAAAGTCCGGTAACTGGGGGGCAAGAAAGGTATCGAGCTCATCTTGTTGAGTCTCCCTCGACGTAACGAGCCAGTTTCGAGAGTACCCGACTGCAAGTGATTGTGCGGGGACCATGGTCTGGACTTTGTTGTCTGGTTTTGGGGCCATACTTGGTAATTGGGGTGATTTAGCTAACTGCGACTCGGTCAATGCCTGCTAACCCCCGATGCCTTGAAAAGCGCGCGACGAAGGAAAGGCCATTCAATGGAGTTCAGAACAGCGACATCAAAGAATCCCCTGCCCTACATGTCTTGCTTTTGCTCGTCCAGGTGGATGGATGTACCATGTAGAGGACAAATCGGGGACGATTGACCGGGGGAAAGAGACGACAGCACCCAGAAGAAGAGGAGGCGTGGACGAGACGAAAGAGTAGGAGAATGGCAGTTGGCGCACTGTGATAACCCGCCAGACACGGTGCGAGAGAGGCCGCGGCTGGCTCGTGGGTGGCAGGGCTGGCCAGTCAGACGAAGCGGGTCCACATCATTTCCCCTTTTCCACCAGCCAAAAGACAGTGGGTCGGCCGGTGTGCTGCGTCGATGGTGCCAAACACGCGCTCCCACCCCCTCCTTTTACCATGACTGTGGTGTGTGTTCATCCTTTTCCGTCCTTGTCCGTTCACAGCCTGTCCATGTAGGAGAGGGGGTACGGGAGGATTCGTGTCGCCATCAAATCAAAATCGCCTGGGGGTGGACATGGGAGAGAATCGCAATGATCCGCAACAACGGAGGGGTTGAGCACTGCACATCACACTGTATCCAACTGTCTGTATCAAGTTTTCAATGCCGTGCTGGCTGTCCAACAGCAGTAACCCCAAACTGTGGGCGAATGCCGCAAAACAACTAGACGTTTCATCGCGACAACCACAAGCTTCGTGCGACACGGACGCGTCCAGGGCTCCCCATATGTATTCTCTCTGTGTGTCTTGCTCATCGACCCGTCGTACCTGATAATAGGGCAGGCATGGACTATATCAGAGATGGGATGCTTGTTGTGTCCAGTGCAGTGCAGTGCAGTGCAGTGCAGTACAGTACAGCGCTTTGCGATGCACTCGAATACCGAGTCTCGCCTGTAGGTGTCCGTGTCCTGTACCTTGGGTGATGTGCTACGAGAGTGGCTGTCACTGTAGTGGTCAAGGTAGGTACTGGGGGTAGGTAGATAGGTAGGTAGGTACCTTAGGGACTTCTCGGTCCCTACAGCCCCCGATGGCGTTCCCCTGCTGCTGGGACTGTTCAACGAGGCAATGCAGCGCCGATCAGAAGGGGTCCATTTGGCTGGGCTGTTCTTCTTCAAGGCGCTGTGCTTCAGTGCTTGTTTAGTTCCTGGCCAAGCATCGCATGACCATGACCGCAAATGAATGCACCGCAAGAGACCGAACCAGGCTTTGATTGCTCGTTGTGATGTTCGGCCTGCGCGCCTGGCGACATTGTGGACAATCTAGGGCCAGGCATGATACATCTGGACAGCCAGAGAAAGTGACAGGTGAGCAAGGCCCCCCTTGTGGGCCTCACTGAACTCGAACCAGTTTTTAGTGTCGCCACCGTCCACTCACGGCCGGGTCAATTCAGATCTCTGCACGCCGCCAGCGCACCACGGCACGCACGCTTCGAACGCTGCGAGGCGTGGGCTGTGGACTGCTGGGACGTGCAGCCAGAGGACACCCCCACACTGTCTGAATGGGCGGGCCGAATCGCACGGTGCTCCTCCGTATCGCACCGTGTGCAACTGCTGCGCCTGTCTGGTTCCCCGGCATGGACCCCGGTTCCCCCCCCCTTGCTCCTTCTGTTTCTCTCATATCCATCTGTCTCCCCTCGAAGCCCGGTTATCCTGCTGTGCCCGCGAGTCCGCTCGTCCACTGTCGCTGCCGCTTCCTTGAACCACGCACCAAACACACTCTCGAGACAAACCACAGTTCAAACAACCCGGCTTCGCAGTCCCTCGATATTCAGCAAGCGAAACCCTGACAAGACTCAACGGCCCAGTCTGAACGCTCGTTTCTATCAATCCGGATTTTGCATTCTTGAGCGAACCCCGACTGGGAGACCAGTACCAGACACCTTCCCCCAAATCTGCAGTACGCGTTCCCAAGACTCTCGGCGCCCAGCCATATCGATCAGTGCCAACATCTCCACAATCTTGTCTTGTTCGACACTTGATGATCGCCTTTTGGCATCGCCCTCTTTGGCATCGCCCTACCTGTGCTCGTCTGGACACGATACTCTGACTGTCGTCGGCCTCACTCGAAAAGCCTGTCGCCACGACGACTGAACCCGGCGTTCCATCTCAACCGACTCATCCTTCGACCCGTCGGCCACGCTGTCCCGACTCGCACCCGTCTATCCACCCGGAGTCTCCCACAGCGCGCGTCTCGTGCTTCTTCTTCGCCGCGACTACGACGACGACTCTCAATCGCGACACGACCTGATTGACGACCTGCGACTTGAAGTGACGGTCCGAACCTTGCGTGTTCTCGATCGCAACGAACCCTTCGTACCCTCCGACCAAACCCTGCTCATGCGACGACCATCCGATGGCGATTGAGTAGTCGCTCTCGAACACCTCGCTCTCTCCTCCTCCCTCCATCGTTGAGCGGCCGGCCGCCTTGTGTGTCCTTTGCAGGTCACCACACGCCAGTTCGGTCCGCCACCATGGCTGCGAGCGTGAGTTCCTGGCTCGCGGCCGCGACGCCCACACCAACCCTCGCCTCCGTTGCTTCCAAATGTGCGACAACGCTCTCTGTCGGTGCCGTCCTATCCTTCGGCCCCGGCCACCCCTTAACCACGCTCACCCACGCCGCCATTCTCGAGACGCCCTGCGCCGCGGGCCAGACGCCGACGTCCTCGTCATTACCGTCCGTCCTGCTGGCCAACGCGGAGGGCATCGATGCCCTCGACGCTGAAACGAGCGGCGGCTCGCCTCAATTCTCCGACTTTCGCGATGCCTTTTACGAGTCGACCTTCCCCGTCTGCTACGTCCTCGCCGCCACGACTGTCACCGCCTACATGCTCGTCATCATGCTCTTCGTCACCCCACGCTCCTTCCTCGACGGTGGCGTTGCATATCTCGGCCGCAGCGGTTTCACCGGCAGCTCACCCAACGGCATCAGCATTGGTGGCCGCCCGTGGCTGCAGAAAGTAGCCGCCATGACTGTCGCCATCTCCCTGACCATTGCCACTGCCGATACGTTTCGCGTCGCTGAAGAGCAGTATGCCTGGGGTGTGCAAAACGCAGATCAGTTGCAGTCTGAAGTCATGGACAGCACCGAACTTAAAATCATGCGCCTCATTTCCGACACGTTTCTGTGGCTGGCGCAGGCGCAAACCTTGATCCGCCTCTTTCCACGCCAGCGTGAAAAGGTCATAATCAAATGGACCGCCTTTGCCCTCATCACTCTGCAAGTCATCTTCAGTGCACTCAACAGCTTTTACTATCTCACGAGTGGCAGCAACGGCAACGCGAGGCCGCAGAGCTTCGTTGACGCCGTCCCCGCTCTCAGCTACTTATTCCACCTTTCTCTGGGCTTGCTCTATGCTGCCTGGGTCATTTACTATGCGCTCATGAAGAAGCGCTACGCATTCTATCATCCCTTGATGAAGAATATGCCACTCATCTCAGCTCTCTCCATCCTCTCCATCCTTATTCCTGTTGTCTTTTTTGTCTTGGATATATCTAGGCCAGAATTTATCGGCTGGGGCGAATATGTTCGTTGGGTAGGTGCCGCCGCAGCCAGTGTGGTGGTGTGGGAATGGGTTGAGAGGATAGAAGCCCTGGAGCGCGAAGAGAAGAAAGACGGCATCCTAGGCCGTGAGGTTTTCGACGGCGACGAGATGGTGGAGGCTTCTGCCTCTGACTTCCCCTGGCTACGGCGCAGGAGGAACCGGAAAAGTCAGGCCGGCGGAGGGGCAGGAAGCAGTGGTGCCGCTGGAAATGGCGGTGGCGTTGGCGATAGCGCCGGCGGCGACGGAGGGCCAAGGGAACCTCGACGGCTGCGAGACTTATGGCGTGGCCTGGTCTTCACGTCAATTCCTTCCCAATACCAAGGCAACTTTTCGCCAACAGCAGCAGCAGCAGCAACAGCAACAACAGCAACAACAACAATCGGAAGCACGTAGCGCCGACGCGAATGTAGCAAGGCTCGTGTAATCAGCCGGTCGGCACGATCCAACCCCCCACTGTGGGCCAGGTTCGCCCGGCCTCCGGGC
>NW_003315030.1:230638-241066 GCF_000150825.1 Verticillium alfalfae VaMs.102
GCACCGACTATGCTGTAAGTACAAGCTCGCTCCAGACACAACGAATCGGACGCCTGACACGCACCTCCGGACGAACCCCGCCGGCAGCGGCAAACAGTGCCGGCATCGGCACCAGTCCCGGCCATCTACTTCATCGTCGACAAACCGGAGCACCGGCACCACGGAGTCGAGTCAGACAGTGACGCGTGCAGTCGCAGCACCGTACAGCAGGCGGCTGTTGCCAAGGACATCGACCCGGAGGCTCACAAACCGACACGACGACCCAAGGCCGGAGCAGGTGGCGAGCCCTCAGCGCCGCGACCAACCCGCTCTTCAACAGACAGGGACGTGATCGTCCACCAGCGGCCGTGGCACCGCACACGGCTGCAGCGGCCGGTGAGCACCGGACACGGGATCAGTACGCCAGCAGCGGCGGGCGATGGGACTTGAGGGCGCGGCTAGAAGACTTTGCGGCGACGCAGGCGGAGAAGGTGCGCGAGAAGATGCAGCCGACGCCCGAGACGGACAGTCTGCCGGTGACGGTCATTCCGGCACCGCCGCGGCAAGGAGCGGCACTGGCACGTCTCCTCGAGGAAGAAGGAATAGACGACCGCCGGTCGCCGCTGGAGCGAAGCACGAGCGGCGGATCGGGCTTTTCGTCGTTCCCTGGCATTGGGGCAGGGGCTCTGCCGCACGCCCTGGACAGGACGACGAGCGACGTGTCACGCCAGGCGCCACGAGGAATGAGCGCCTCGGTCGACACGGCGTCGGTGAACGCGAACCCGAGCCGGCCGCCGCTGTGGCCGGGCGTGCGAACACAGCCGAGCTACGAGCGGGCGGCGACGACTACGACGACGACGTACGAGTACGAAGACGCATCGGACGTTCAGACACCAACGGAGCACAGCAGGCGGGAGACGGAGGGCTCGCGAGGGCCACCTGCTCCGTGAAGCCGCCGCCGCGGCGTGACCACGGTTCTGCGTGTCTGGGTGGGCTGGGTGTACCATTATTACTATTCAAGCGCGGCGCTTGGGTTTCATTGGAATTGATTGGGCTGGGTGGGCTATCTACCACGGCTACGGCCTGGACGGAACAAGGAAAGGGTGGAGACATTTAGCGAACAAAAAGATCCAACCCGGGATCATTTGGCGTTTTACCTGGCGTTGGGTTGATAGGGAGAAGTTTATAGTCGTGTGTAGCGTGTAGCGTGCAGCAAGCAGCAAGCAGCAAGCAGCAAGCAAGCATCCAGCATGGCGGATGACCCGGGCAGCCATGTCGCATGGCCAGCCCCTGGCTGTCGAATACTATATACATGTCATGTCATTCCTGTCTTGTCAGAGGCTTCTTGGGATCCAGGTCTACCACACTGCAGCGAGCGAGCGAGCGAGTGACATGTGAATGCTGGCCGCTGGCTGGCGAGCCGGGCATGCAGGCAGGCATACCATGCGAATGCACAGGAGAAGCCAGCGGGCCAGCGAACGGCGCTTGGCGCGGTCGGCGATGTGGTGTGGAGGATTGGGGATCATCTCGGCAGAGGTGTCGGTCCTCCCTCCGTGGCTTACGTGAGGCGACCAGGAGTGCGTGCTCTGCATGTGGGTGCCCGCCCACTCGGCGAGCGCACGCCAGAAGCAGGAGAGGGTTTTCCTGCAAGTCCAGCCGACGATGCCGGTGATGGGGGAAGGGGCGTCGACCTGGCTGTGCTCCCCGCGCGGCGGCCTGGGCACGGGGTCGTCGGTCCAAATCATGTTCAGTGACGTGGTGATCTGGCGTTTCTGGTTTGTTTC
This sequence comes from Verticillium alfalfae VaMs.102, assembly GCF_000150825.1. NCBI lineage: Eukaryota > Fungi > Ascomycota > Sordariomycetes > Glomerellales > Plectosphaerellaceae > Verticillium > Verticillium alfalfae. The sequence continues at coordinate 232,402 of NW_003315030.1, forward strand.
TGGGGAGGGGAGGCCATCCTCCCATCCATCGGTTCCGCGGGTGTCCGGGTACCGGGGACGTTGTGATCCCGCGGACGCCCGGCCGGCGATGGACAAGGCGATAGGGTTATAAAAAAAAAAGATGACTTGGGTATGAGACATTGGCGGGGACCGGGGGGAAGGGGGGCTTTTGGTTTTTTGTTTGCTCCTGGGGCAATGGGGGTGCCCTCTGGTTCTAGGCGATGGAGCTGTGAGATTCGTCTTTTGGGATCGACTACAGGGCTTTCAGGGGATCTGAAGGGGCCGTAGTGAATCTTCAGTAGGGGACCTCAGGGTACCAGGGCAGGTACCTACATGTAGGTGGTTAGGGATACTAAAGGGACCCGCTACAGAACCCACCCTCATCTTCAGTCTTTTCCGTCGTCTCAGGGGGGGGGGGTCAGAAGGAGAAAAGGAGGGTTTACAGCGCCAAGGATTTCCATGTGGGGTCTAGAGTACAAGGACGAAATTGCGACTGAGCGTTGATGCCAATGGGGGGCCAAGTGCGCCATGGGTTTGGGCTCGTGACATCCGCCTAGGAGAGAGTGGTACATGGTAGTGAGGTTGGTAAGGAACGTCTAGGTACCTACCTACCTGTATGAGAAAGCCTCCTGCTTTTTTCCATCCCCCCCCTCTCGTCTCTTTTTGATTAAAGACCATCCATCATCTCCTGCCACCAGCGCCGTTCCTTTCGCTCTGTTCTTGCTGCGTCCTACCTCTCCAGCTCGACAAGAGGAAATCCTCAATCGCGCGACCCTTCCCTCACCCAGAAAAATAAGAACAAAAAAACCTCCGGGCCATCGACCAGTCCAGAGTCCATCGATCAAGACAGCCGCGACTGGCATCACTCGTCTCGACGACGCCATTGAACACACCTACCAATCTACCAAACCATCTACAAGCACACGAACACGGGGCCTTCAGCCCACGCGAGACGAGACGCACAACGAGACACACACGGCATTGCGCATGCACCAACGGCGGCACGCCTGACTCGACGCCTTCCAATTTCGTCGCAACCACCGCATACAGAGCGAGCCAGCCAGCCAGCCCTTTGCTCTACTGCTCTTTGTGCCACCCCCCCTAAATCTCTTCTCCGGCATTCTGTGGAAACACTGCCAAACCGCTCCGTCCTCAAACAGTGGCTGTTTTGCTGGTCTCGCTGCGACGTCCTCTCCAAACCCCCCCCTCCCCCCCCAAAACCTCGAAAACCCTACTCCCCCGAACCTGTGAGCTGCTCTGCTCCTCGACGTCACCATGGAGGGCTCCGTCGAACCATTTCCCCTCCTCAACACCTCGGCCGACCCCGTTGTCGACACGACCGCCGCTCGCCGCCGCCGAAAGTCCAGCGCTCTCGGTCAAGACATTCGCGCCGGTGACACGGGCGCTCCTGCCCTCGCCTCGTCCCGCCAGAGCCTCTCTGCTGTCGACCGCCCGAGCCCCAGCCCCAGCATCAGCTCTGCTTCGTCCGCCAACAACACCGCCATGACCTCCTCCTCACCCGCCGAGCCCTCGGCCCAGACGGCCGCCCGCCGCATCTCCAAGCGCCGCCGCGCCCGGGGCCTCCTCGCCCGCGCCCGTCAGGCCATGATCAAGCGCACCTACCTGCTGCCCGCCGTCATCCTGACCATCTTTGGCTTTCTCTACGCCCTCAACCCTACCGAGTCCAACCCCGTCCACCGCTTCATCTTCCTCTCCTACCGCCTCGACCACGGCTCCGGCCACCCGCTGGCCCCGACCGACCCCGACACCCCCGTCCAGTACGGCAAGGGCCCCCGCGACATTGCCTTTGTCGCCTTTTACACCGTCGTCCTGTCCTTCACGCGCGAGTACATCATGCAGGAGCTCATCCGACCCCTCGCCCGTCGCGCCGGCCTCCGCTCCCGCGCCAAGCAGGCCCGCTTCATGGAGCAGATGTACACGGCCATCTACTTCTTTTTCCTCGGGCCCGCCGGCATGTACGTCATGAGCAGCACCCCCGTCTGGTACTACAACACGGCCGGCATGTACGAGAACTTCCCCCACCGCACCCACGCCGCCGGCTTCAAGTTCTACTACCTCTTCCAGGCTGCCTACTGGGCCCAGCAGGCCATTGTCCTGCTGCTCGGCATGGAGAAGCCCCGCAAGGACTTCAAGGAGCTCGTCGGCCACCACATTGTGTCCCTCGCCCTCATCGCCCTCAGCTACCGTTTCCACTTCACCTACATTGGTCTCGCCGTCTACATCACCCACGACATCAGCGATCTCTTCCTCGCCACCTCCAAGCTCCTCAACTACATCGACCACCCCCTGACCGGCCCATACTTTGCCGTCTTCATGTTCGTCTGGATCTACCTGCGCCACTACATCAACCTGCGCATCATCTGGTCTCTCCTCACCGAGTTTCAGACCATCGGTCCCTTTGAGCTCAACTGGGCCACCGAGCAGTACAAGTGCCGTATCTCCCAGGTCATCACCCTCGGCCTGCTCTCCTTCCTCCAGGGCCTCAATCTCTTCTGGCTCTTCTTCATCGTTCGCATTGCCTACCGCTTCCTGCGCGACAGCAAGGCCACCGACGACCGCAGCGAGGACGAGGACGATGAGCTCGAGGAGCTTGACGAGGATGAGAAGAAGAAGCTCGTCGAAGATGACAAGAAGGCCAGGGCCGTGAACAAGGTCAGCGAGAAGACCGCCGCCAACGGCGCTTCGAGGTAAATTATGCCTCCCATCGCGAACCTACCAACTCGTGCGACTTACTGTCTACCGACGCACGACATGTGAGAAGGGTGGATGAACCAAGCGTCAGTGGAGGATGGGGGACGGGGGACCCTCCTCATCCTCCTCCGCTTGCTTTGCATACAACAGGAGTCGGAGCATCAACCAACCGGTACGGGATTGTCAGGAGATGAACCCATCGTATTATGTTATTTTCTCTTTTTTTTTCTTTTCTCGACGGGTTTCCACCCTTTCTCGACGAGAGGCGCACTGCTGTAACCTTCCGAGATGGGGGTTCGGAGAAGGTGAGCTACAGCCATAATGAGGCGTTCGGTTCGGGCTTGAAGGGAGGGAAGAAAGACGGAAAAAAGAGGTGGGGAGGAAAACAGTTGCATCACACTCGCTTTGAAAAGGAGGTCAAGGCTAGAAAGGATAGGAGGAGAGATCCAGCCAGGAGGGCCCCGGGATCTCGGTACATACCATGCAGGTACCGTTTACGACGTCATTCGCTACGAAAAGGAACTCGGCGACCACTTGGCCCAGCAGCCAAGCGGGCTAGTAGGTTATTCTTCGCTTCTCAAACCAGGTCATTCCTTGGCTGGACCGTCGCGGCACACAATCACGAAGCTTACATTGGCAATGTCGCCTGCGCCTGTGCCCACGCCTACCATCGGCTGGCTCGGTCCCGTGCACGCACGCGACCACAAACACACACACACACACACACGCCACCCAGCCTCGACTCATCTCATCCGATCTCACATACACTGAGACAGGGACAGAAATAGAGGTCGTCATCGCCCATCCAGACCAGAAAGTCAAGATACACAGCAAGCAACACGTCAGATCGGCCGCGCCACCGCACAACCCGCCTTACCCCGAGTAGGTGGAGCCACCCCCTCGGCCATGGTCACACGGCCGTCTACAATGGCGGGGGGGGGGGATGGAATGTGAGACTACCCTAACCAACGACGAGTTGGCGACCGCGTGCACCACCATTACCATCCCAGCAACACGCATCCCATGATGCGCATGAACGCATCCACTCTGCTCTGCTGCAAAGGCATGTCTCGCGTCAGCTTTGGTCAATCAGCGCCCCTCGTTCGGACGCCTGGGGGGGGGGGGTTACAGCCCGGCACAAGTCTGCATGACGAGACAGTGAGATATGGCACGCGATTGATTCTTGATGGGGTTGCTGGGGAGGTGTGTGTGTGTGTGCATGTTTGCTAGCGTTGGATCGGCGCGCTGGGATCGGAGGATCAGCCGGAGGGAGGGAGGATGGGATATCCGCCGCGTGCGCCACGACGACGACGACGACGACGACAGCAGCAACAGCCGAGTATGTCCTGGACTGCCACTGAGCCGAGCTGCTTGATGAGAACGGAAGAGATGATGGCCCTTGTACACCATGTTTTGATTACCACGTACATTTCACTATACCTTGTAATAATGAGCCACCAACCATCAATCAAGTCCTCCAGCGTGGAATGGTCTCGCGCGAGATTCCTACACTGCACATCTCACCCCATCGTCACACGTAGCAGTAGCATGCATTTCATCATCCTCGATGGCCTCGTCGTCCGAATCGTCCACCCAAGCCTTGGGAACGACCTGGCGCTGCAGCAACTGATCACTTGTTTTGAAGTAAACGCGGGACACAGCGACATGGCGGGGGGGAAAGACAGCCATCTCATCTTTTTTTGTTCGCAACGCTCGCATTGGCCCGGCACTCTCTGCCAAGGCACCCTCTATGAGCAAAGACTAGAAAAAAAAATGGAAAGTGCGAGAACCAATGTGTACGTACGTGGTAGCCGTGAAGCCAGCTCATTTGTGTAGCCTTTTTCCCGCCTCCTCCTTCCCCCCACCACCTGCCTTCCCCAGACCGTCCACCGAGGCCAGACAAAGAGACAAGAACAGACAAGAAAATAGACAGGCAGAAAAGGCAGGCGTCGCCAGCCCACCTGACAGCCCAGGGGCTCTCCTAATAAAGAGCCCTCATACCTTTGCTTTGTGTTGCGAGATAACGCTCTTCCTCTCGAAGATTAAACAAGATTGGGACTAAGCAAAGTAGCAGACAAGACCGGGTAACGTCGCGGTCCTGATGAGCAACGGGGAGTCAAGACCACGCAAACCTATAAATCCGATGCAAGGTCCAAGGGGGGGGGGGGCCTCCCGCCATGGTAGCGGTCGGCATACATGCCTCCCCCCCTTTGAACGTCATGACGCCACATGATTAGACGAGACATGAAGTGAAGCCCTCTCGAGAAAAAAAAGGGGAAAAAAAACGGAACAGAGCCACCACCTGTCGTGAAAGCTTGCGATTAAATAGCAGCGTTGCTGATGAAACTCCAAACGCCAAGTTGCCAATAATGAGGCATGCAGTCTTCCTGATCCGTGAATCCGTAGCAGGTCGTGATTCTTCAACATTCGTAACAATAAAAGCCAGAAACCCGGTGGGGTAGCGAGAAAGAAAGAAATGAAGGCTGCCCCTGCAACAGGACGCATGCTGATGGCAACGCAGCAACGATATGTAATCACGCTCGGTGAAAGTCAACAGATGTCTCAGGGACAGGAAGACGGCGTCGACTACCGCTCCGTTTCATCGTGATAGTTGTGTGTAGAATCAGCGTCGGAACTTGTGGATGAGCTCGACGTGTCCCCACGTGGTGCAGTGGCTTTGGAGTTCTGGTCGGTTGCTCCAGGGAGGATTGTCGAAGACGAGAGGCTGTTGTACCCGTCCGACGTTCCATCTGTACGGCCCTTGCTGACAATGTTGGCTTTACGCATGAGTTTGTGGGCCTTGCGGCTGGCAGCACGCGCCTTCTCGGCGGCACGCTCAGCCTGAACTTGCTTCTCCCACATGGAGGCATAGCGGCCCTTGGCATTGACAAGCTGCTCATGTGTGCCCTTTTCAACAATCTTCCCGTTGTTGAGAACAATAATCTGGTCTGCATGCGTGATGGTAGATAGGCGATGGCTGTCTCTTGTTAGCAAGCCGGAACGGTTTCAGAGCATCAAAATAACGTACGCAATGATGAGAAGAGTGCGGCCGTGACCGAGATTGCCGAGCTTGTCCTGAATTTCTTGCTCTGTGTGGGCATCAAGTGCCGATGTGGCTTCATCGAGCATGATGATCTTGGGATTCTTCAAGATGGTGCGCGCGATGGCCACACGCTGTCGCTCGCCTCCACTCAATCGCAGTCCTCGGTCGCCAACCTTTGTGTTGTAGCCGTCAGGGAAAGACTGGATCCGGTCATGAATACTTGCTGCGCGGCAAGCCTCGTACACATCTTCCTCAGTGACGCTCGGGTTGGCATACTTGAGATTGTACATCAAACTCTCGTTGAACAGGGTCGTGTCCTGTGGCACCACGCCTATGTAGCGCCGCACGGAGTCGATCGTCAAATCTTTCACATCCTGTCCGTCAATCTCAATGCTACCGCTTGTCGTGTTGTAATAGCGGAACATTAACCGAAACACGGTCGACTTGCCGCCTCCGGATTCGCCAACAAACGCAGTTGTCGTCCCTGGCGTGCACTCAAAATCGAGTTCCTTGAGAGCAGGCTGGCGTGGGTCGTAGGCGAACGCAACATTGTTCCAACGGATGTGCCCTTGACACTCGGTCAATGGCTTCGCTGTATCGGAGTCCACAACGGTGGGCTCGATCTTGAACAGTTCCAGCAGCCTCTCGCCCGAGATCATTGCCTGTTGAATGGTACGGTAGAAGCTGCTGAAGAAGTTGAGAGGGCCCTGGAGCTGATTGAGGTAAGTGAGAAGCATGACGAAGTCGCCGACAGTTCGGTGTTCGTTTGTGACTTGATAGGAGCCAAAAAGCAGAACAACAGTCATGCCAGCCATGAAGACGAGCGCCTGGATGACGTTCATCTTGTTCATGCCCCATGTGACCTGCGCCTCAGCCTCCTGGAAGACCCGAATGGCGTTGCGATAACGCCTGAACTCCCAGTCCTCGGCGTTGAAGTACTTGACCGTCTCATAGCTTGTGATCGAGTCATTCTTCACGGCCTCCTCCTCCCGGTCGGCGTTCGTCATGGCCCTGCGTTGATCGGCACGGGTTTGCGCCATGCGTATGGTGAGATACAGGTACCAGAAGGAGATGCAGCTGACGATAACCGCGTACGTTGCGTCGAATCGGACATAAAAGAAGAAGACGGCCACCCCCAAATCAATGAGCATGGGCAAAACTTGAAACGTAACTTGCTCGAGGAATTGGTTGATCGAGGCACCTTTGTTGAGTGCCGACAGCACCTCGCCGGTGCGCTTGCCAAGGTGGAAGTCCAGACTCAGCGAATGAACGTGCTCGAACGCCGAGGTCGTCAAAGCTCGATACGAGTACTGGGAGATGGGTACCCAGAGTATGGACCGCACGGCGCCCAGGAGCATCGAAGGTCCTTGTAGTAGCTTGTAAATGATAAACAAGATCAGCGCTTTCCATGGGTCCTCGCCCTTGGAGAGGGCATCGGTGAGATGTCCGATCTGGAGCGGCACCAGGAGGTTCACCCAGCGCTGCGCGAGCAGCAGAAGAGTGCAGATAGCGAAGATGAGCTGCAGCCGCCACGAGTCTCGGGGCCAGAGGTAAGGGAAGAATACGCCATAGCCCCTTAGATACTCCCACCACGTCTTGTGAGGCATCTTCTCGGGTCGGTAGAACGCGGCTGACTCGTCCTTGACTAGGCTGATGGCCCCGACGACACCGTTGGTGCTGGCCGTAGCACTACCATTCCGGCCACGGATGCTCCGGCCGTTAGCCTCGCGTGTATGAACCTCGCGGCCGTTCTGGGTGCGGTAGGTCGTCCGCGTACCGTTGAGAAGCGGTGTGACTTCTTCCGCGCCCAACCGTTCCGCATCCCGATCATATTTGTCCCTGTTGTTCCAGGCTTTGCGGATCCATAACGCGGTGTATGTGCTTACGAGGCAGAAGGCAAGAACGAGTCGCACGATGGCCAGGACGATGTCGATCAGATCCCACTTGTCCGACTTGCTGTCGAAGTTGTCGAGAGGTCGTAACGCAGCGGTGCCGTGGGTGTCGCGGCGCTTTTCGAATATGGCGAGAGCGCAGGTTGTGATGGTCAGCTCGCCAGCAAAGGCAAGCGTCCAGGTAATGAAGTGTACAAGTGACGGGCTGTGGTGCCATTCGAGGATCGTGACAAAAAGGTATAGATAGAAATTGGTCGCGCCGATCAGGAACACCTGTGGAGAAGACTTGTCAGCTTGTGCACCAGAGCTGGTGAGGTGAGCCGGGGGCAACAAGCCAGAGGCACCTACGCTCATTTCTTCCGTCTCGCGCCAGACAACTTGGCCGTCTCGTTGTGCCGGCCAGACCTCGACTACGTGGACGAAGTGTGCGATGCCATTGGCGAAAAAGACGAGAAACATGGCCAGAGACAGCCATGCGAAGACCTTTTTGAAGGCAGGAGACGGGTCGGGACCCCAATGGTTACTGTTGCCATCACTGTTTCTTTTCCTCTTCTTCGTGGCGGGGAGAGGTTTGCCACCTGGACCGCGGACGCCTGGCTCAACAATTTCGTCCTCTCTTTTGGCAGTCAATATGCTGTAGGCGACGCCGGAGATGAAGAAGACGATCAAGAGGGTTCCCGGATACCAGATGAGGATGTCGCGGAGTATAGACGCGGCCGTCGATGTGTCGGTTGTTGTCGCGGGGTCCGAAACCGGGTCAACAGGTGTGCGAACCTGCTCTGGGGACGCCATAGTAGTCTGTGGTGGGGGAAGAGTTGAGGTGTCAGAAAAAAGTATGTACCACAGCGTCGAAACGACTACTCGTTCCATGCAGGAACCAGCAGCGAGTAGGAGTAAGCGAGAAGAAAAAAAAAGGTACCGGCAGCCAGAACAGGAGCAGACGAAACGGCGAGAGAGCGCCCGTCCTCGTCACTCGCACGAAGCACTTGGCTGCACGAAAACGTAGGAGGCGGAGTGG
>NW_003315030.1:241166-263214 GCF_000150825.1 Verticillium alfalfae VaMs.102
CAAAGAGACTCACAGCGATCGTTGCGCAATGGGAGAGATCGCAATTGCCAGGAAAGACAGCATGGCTCCTGGCCCGTCAAGAACCGTCGCGTCGCGTGCCTGTGACAAGAGCAGCTCGGCGAGAGGGAGAAGAAGGGAGGGGGAGGGGGGAGAGTTCGATTATGGAGGAGGAGGAAAGACGTTCAAGATGGTTTGGAATCGGTCAGAACGACTCAAGACAAGACACGAGATCTGGAGTCTCGAGTCGTCAGTTGCAATACCAATACAGATGCACTAGCGCAAGCACGCTGTTCTCTCTCTGGCCAAGTACGGTACCGTGGGCGGCACCGCCTCGAACAAGCGGGCCTGCAGAAGACCAAACCCCCTGCACCTCTCTTTTTGGGGGGGGGGGGAGGGGGTAAACTTGGGAGGTTGGTCTAGGCTTTGCTGCGAAGACCGAGTCCGCGAACAGGGGTCCCCACAGAACGACCTGGTGGCACGGGGACGGGTGGTACCAGGCGCGAACAGAATGAGGGACGAGGGGACGAGGGGGCCTGCAAATACCTGACGAAGTACCTCCCAAGGTGGACAGGCCTCTGCTGCCAGCATCCCAGCACGAGGAAAGTGGGCGGGTGGGCGCGGCAGAGGTCGGGTGACTTACTTGGTGGCAACAGACAACTTGTCGAGTGACTTGGATGATGGGCCGACGTACAAAGAGCTGGACTGATGAACGCCACTCACGGGAGGCCGCTCGTCTACGCGGCAGGCGTGCTGTCTGCGATGCGAGCAAAGCGGGTTCTTTTGCTCGGTAGAGAGGGAGGAGGGAGGCGATACGGAGTGTTTCTTGGTTTCTTACCCGTGGGTCCTCGTGATTGCTGACTGGGCGAAGCGCGCAGAGCTGGGAGGTAAGCAAGTAAGGTACCTGACCTAGGTACCTGAGGTAGGTAGGTCGGTCCCGCTAGCTGACAGTGTGTATCTGGGTGTTGTGTGTCTTGTTTTTTGGGGTATCCCAGTGGTTGGCGGCCACTGCATGCCAGGCCCTGGTCAAACGGAGACCCGAGGCGAGCTGCACAGCAAGCGTGGAGCTGGCGTGGATAGACGCCTGGTAGGTAGGCAGGTTAAGGTACTTGCGCAGAGAGGGGCCAGGGCAGATAGGTACCTTTCTGCAAGTACACGAATTCTTGGGCAGGCCCCGGAAGGAAACGGAAGTGGGGCGGCGAGATTGCCCAGACACTGATCGATCTGGCCCAAGGTTAGGTGCTCCGTGCCGTGTGCTGTCTGGCGACGTCCGTGTTGGTTAGGAGAGGAGGCCCAAGAATGGTGCTCGGTGCATGTGAGTCTGGCTTGCTCGGCCTCAACCTCCTGTGTGGGTGCGCTTGACCTCAAACTCCCTACTTTCCTTGACAGCGAAGCTTGTTGTCCGGCTTGCCGAGTTCCCTTGAGTAATTGCGCTTGCGCAATTTGTCGGACTGCTGTGGGCCTGGTGTTTGGGTTCGATAGATGTATGATGCAACGTGCTTGGTAACAGATTTAGACCTGGAGGACATGTGTCAGTGCATCTCAAAGCTGACACCGGGGCGTCGTTTTCCAACAGCCCAAGAAAACAGGACATGGACGGGCACGGCTGTCCTGGGCGTAGACATGGTGCTTTTAGAGGTTCGGCACAATAAAAGGAGAAAACATGGGGTCCAAGCGAGTGCCGTAGGACAATAACGCTTTGAAGCCATCCAGTCCACTGCGTCAACAAGCGGCCATGGGAATTGGGGGGAATAAGCATGGAGTTGTGCTGCAGGCCGGTTTTAGGCTGGCTCAGGTATGGCCCGACCACACTCAGTTCAATCACCACAGAGGATAAGGCACGAAAGCCGAGCACTGCCAACGTACCTGCAGAGGAGGGAGTTGAGCGAGCGTGATCTCGCGCAGCCAAAGAGAATGCTCCGAAGAGAGGGTAGCGACGGAGTAGGAAAAGGCTGCGTGGTTTGTTTTCAAAAATAAAAGAAAATATACAACCACCGTAGATGAAAGAGCTGGCTATTTCTTCGGAGAGAAGGGGGAAGTCGAGAACGCAACAGAAACGAGGAGCTGAATGGGGACAGGTAACGGATAACAACGATCAAGTTGGAGGCTCTGAGCTTATGCCGACAACGGGGACTGGATATTGTCTCTCTCCTTTCTTTCCCTCCCCTCTCTTCTCACGGCCTGAATTGAGTAAGACTGCTGACGCTAGATCAAGAAGACTGCAGGTGCCTGGCCGCACAGGTTTTGGTGGGGAGGGTCGGAATGTTCAGCTGGAACTACGTGGTGGTGTTGAGTGGTAGCCTGTCATACGGGCGAAGAGGCGATCTGGGATCCCAGCAGTATCCCGGCGATGACGTCCCCAGATTGTTGATGGGTGGTCCAGAACCTCATACCAGAGAAGTTGGCAGGGGATCATATTCAAGATGGTGTGAAGCCCTGCGGGTGACAGTCTTGATTAGTGGTGCTGTAGCGTGGTGATGTTGGTGCGTCGCGATGCGAATACATAGATAGGTAGATTCAGGAAGGCGGGTTCCAAGGGGCGCAGCAAATCTGGGCAGTCCGTCGATGTGAGAAAGTAGGCGGATCGGTGTTCAGCGATGATGCACCTCTTCTCAAAGAGGTGTCGATGCTACCTAGGGAGATAAAGCCATCTCGCGTTGCTTGCCTTTTCGAACTCGCCAGTTTCTCTGTTGAATTCGACTGGGCCGTTGCTACCTCACTACCTCACTACCAGGTGATGCCATCTCCTACCTTGCGCAAGGATCCCCGACCTTGCATGGCTTGCCAGAATGCCCAACGTAACGCAGGTAAGAGTTCTAGTGTCTTTGCGGAGAGAGTTGACCGGAAGTCAAGCTCTTGTGGCTGACCGAACTGCTGATGCGTTTCTCCAAAGCGTCTTTGCTTCTTTTCCTTCGCCGTTGACCTTGCCTGGTCTTGAAGGTGGTGGCACGAGACTAGGTACTCAGCATGCCATGTCGAATGTCAACCGACAGACTCGACCTCTAGCCATCACAGCATTCCGAACCGTCCTTCTCAGACGCAAGCGCGAAGGTACCCTGATCATATGCTGTGACAACTCCAGGCCACTTTTCGTTCCCTTGCCTTCCTTCATTCGGTAACTTGACTCGACACTTACCATTACCGCTGTTACTGCTGCAATGTGTTGGAAGGCGACCCCTGGTCTCTCAGACACTCTGCAATTTGATGGCGCTGATCAGTTGCCCCTCGGGAGTGCTTCCCTTCGAGTGTAAGATAGATACATGTTCTCGAGGTATGCTCCGACGAGGCAAGTAACTTTCCCAGACCGTTCGTTCAGCGCATCGATGATGAAAGACGTGAACCGACAGAAGGGGAATGGACCACCGACCAGGTGAAGGGACCAGACCAGGGGGCCGAGCATGCTTCATGCCAGCGGGCCCCAGTCCTCCCAGCGTCCAGAGCGGGCTGAGCGGCAGGGACAGGGAGCCACCCAAGACGCTAAGAACGCAATGGCGACGCCTGGCGTGCTGGCGTGCGAAAGTCGTAGTCGTGGTCCCCTTCCTCCTCCCCATTCTACTTTGGCCAGAAAAGGGATAGCGTGCCTGCCGCACACGTTGTTGTCCCGTGCTTGCCTTTCCTGTTCTGGTCGCATTCTCCAGGTTGGCATGTCTTCACGACGCTGTCCAGCTTCTTCATTAATTAATCAACAAGGTCAACATGGTTTCGTTTGGTGAGAGCTTCGCTTGATAAGCTGCATGATACATTTCGCAGGCTGCCTTTTTCCGAACTCACGACAGGCTCCTTCAGCCTAGTATGCCGTACGACCATCTTCCATTACGTTGTGTTCTAGTCGATCCTCGCGCAGTGCCTGGAAGCTCCGACCTCGACCATCAACAATCGCTGAATCCAGACCAGGCCCCGGCCTCCGCTGATCTCGACGTTATACTGGCTTCTTTTCTTTTGGCTACGTGTCTAGTTGTCTGTGCAGGGAACTTTGATTACACTCCTTAGCTGCACTGGCCGACTAGCAACGGCTTGCTCTTGGGGATGTCAAGCAGAGGCCCCTGATACGTTGGCGGTGCCAACATGGCGATCGAAACAGGAGCATACTTCTTGAGGATCGTGATCTCTCCTCTCCTGCACTCACTGACTGAACTGATTTCCCTACAAGACCTATCACCACGTACCCATTGGCACGACCTCTCATCGGATCACTTTTCACTCAGCACTATCAATCGTGGATTGACGATAGATACGGCTGGCTGAGCGACGACGACGAACAATCGCTACGACCGACCATCACAGAGATGATACTTGAGTCTCGGGCCTACCAGCTAGAAGACGATGGGAGGAAGAAACGCCACAGTTCTTGGAATGTGTCAACCCCCCCCCCCTTCCGGGAGTGCACTTGCGGTCAAGAGCAGTGTGTTCTTATGGCCTTAGCCCCATCAGCTCTCTTTGTCTGAAGGATAAGAAGTAGAAACCAAGTCTGTGTAGGATGTGACGGGGGTTCTTTTGCGTCTGGTTTTGCTTCTGCCACCGGTGGTTCAACCCCTGTCGCTTTCATGCCGGAATGCGTGACAAGCGACGAATGGCAGACTCGACACCGGTGATGCGACGTCAGCAATAGGCGGGGGACTCGAGACACGACGACACCCGATGGGCAGACGAAGAATGGCCGCCGACAGACGAGAGACCTGAAGAGTGAATTTGCGGTAAGTAGCCATCGCTGTCGATGGCTGCAATACCCTGGCCACCGGCAAAAGACAAAGGCCGGATCAACCATACGGCTCTGTCCCTGACCTCCTCACCGCCGTCGGCCCTGGCCCTACCTGCGTTGTGCGTGATTCGGCACACCCAGTGCAGCAAGTTGCGTGTGGTGCTTGTGGTGGTATTGGCTGGTCGCCGTGCCAGTCGGTCCCTTCCCCACCCCCCCTTACTGAGAAAGCCATGCATGCATGTCGAGGTCTCCATGGATTCTTGAGATGGGATGGCAGGGCATGCATAGGCCAGCATGGTGCGTTGTAGATGATAGGTGCCGCGAGCCCCTAGCCCCGGAAGCCAAGCCGTGAGAGGTGCATGGTGGTTTTTGCGGTAGATTTGCGGTAGATTTGCAAGCGAGGAAGTTGAAGCTCTCAGCCCATCCAAGGTAACCCCGAATTCGATTGCGGTAAAATATTTTGACTGATCAGAAGAACCCCGACTGACCTTCTGAGCAAGCGCCTTGTAACCTACTGCAGTACCCTACCTTTTTCACCTAGGTAAGGTACTTATCCTCCTGACCTTGACCTGAACAACGTGGGTTGTGGCAGTGGGCAGCTCATTCACTATCCCTCTACGCCGGGTCAGTCAATGCCATCCCAGCTTCTGTACAGGGGACATGCCAGACCCCACCAAGCCACGCCCCAGACTTGTCGAAGATATGGACAAACTTGCTGCGCTCGACATATCGCAAGCAAAGAAGAACAAGCGGGAGTTCGCAACCATTCACCGTTGAGCGGATCTCAAGACCCGATGACAAGTCAGCAACACTGTCGATGGATGGGCGAGGGGTTGCTTCGATAGATGGATGAATTGAGAATTGGCTTAGAGCTCAGAGCAAGCTGAAAGTTCCCCGTCTGGATCTATTTGGGCAAGAATAAACAACCAGGGCTAGGAGGGTTGTCCGTCTCCGATACTGCACCCGAGATATGATCACGACTACCTGGCCGTCCTCCCTCCCCTGATTTAGGGCCCATCAGGTAGGGGTACCGGCGACGGTAGCAAGCAGCATGATCCTCCATGGGGCCACCTGTTGGCAGCGAAACAGAAGTTTGCGGACACCTCTCAAACGCGGCATGCGGCATGTCCACATACGGGAATGAGGGTCATGTCAGACAAGTTTGGTTCTGTCAACAGTTAGATGAAGTCGACTCGGCATCTCGCTGGCATCCAATGAACCGTCAATAATACTCCTGCTGCTACAACCACAACCAGCAGCTTTGGGTTCCGGATGCATCTGCAACCGCGCTGCACTGGACTCCGAGTTGACCAACAAGTCGAGAGGTAGGCAAAAACACGCACTTTCAGCCCAGCACACCTGTCGGTCAAGAAGTGGGGCAACTGGCGACCTGATATACTACCTCCCGAGTCGAGCAATCCGGCGTCGGCCCAACGTCACCTGTTGGGACTTCGATAGGCAGCCCAACAAGGGCCCGTGATTCTACGACGGCCCTGAACTCGTTCTGCCGGTGCAAACAGAGGAGCCACCGAACGTCGTTGACATGCCGCATGCGTGGCGTTGGTCCAGATTTTTCGATATGCCTCCTCTAGCTTTAATTCCTTGGTTGCTGCAACCCATGTAGTGCCTCCCTTGACAAGGTGTACGAGACTGTACTTTGCCTGCCGCGGCTTGTCGACGCTAAACATACCGCCTCTGCTTGGTTTCTTCTCTCAAGCCACATGCTGACATGCTTTGAGCTTCACCTCTGTTCATTTTGTCGTGCCTCGACTAATTTCGACTCAACTGGCACCGACTCGACAGGCGAATACTATGGTTGCGGCGAATACAGATCCAAGGCTTCACAAACAACACAACACGCCGTATGTTGTTCACTCATTTAAGGACCAGGACCATGGCAGGTGGACAGATGAGCAAACGACAGGCCTCTGGCGGGGACCGGGTGACCACGACGTCATTCGAACACAACCTCATGCACCACATTTGAGGGGACCCGCCTTGTCCTCCCTGGATCTGAGAGGATCATGGCCGTCTTATTAGACACAGCAGGAGGGGAGGGGGGGGGCCTATGCCGGTGCGAGTGGGACGTCGAGCCAAGGCCTATCCAGCTTGCCTCCCTGACAGCCCACCATCGTGAGCAATCCACCCCCATTCAACCCCACTCACACATGACGAGTATTGTCAGTTGAGCCGCATATCCAACCTCGCCTCTCGTCGCGCTGTCTGACACTGCATCACGGCGGCTCGCTACCACGTTGAGTGCGACATATGGTGTATAAGGACACCACTTATGGCATTGCATGGTGACACAATGTGCAAATCTGTCCACGGATCGTGCCCTGCTGGAGATGTGCTCTATCAGGTCTTGACTAGACTTCTCATGGTCATGCAAGGAAACCCGCATGAATGACTTTGGGCGGCTTGTCTACGTACGCACAGTAATTCGGCCGATGTCGATTGCACCAGGCTTCTGGCATTCGATGGTAGTACCATCGTTCGTGAACCGCAACATGTCCCACAAGCCAAGACCAGATGCCCTACGACCATCCTTCTACCCAAACTCCATTGCCGCCTTCCACGAAAGACCATGAAATGCTTAGATCTCAGTGTCTTGGTTGAGAGGCGTCCCTGTGAAGGGCAGGTAGTGGTACAATGGGAGGCGTGCTCCGGGCTGTGCGGCCACCTTTTATGACACCAGTTGCTTTCCACGATGGCTTGGTAACACTCATTCTCATGACAAGTAGCCTGATCTTCTGAAGTATGGCTGTAGGGTGGGTCCTATGATCATGTTGTATCACCCTATGGCTGATGCTGTACAATGGCGGAGAATGGTGTGGATTTTCCGAGGGCTTGCCCAGTGCGGGGGGGCAGCGACGGTGCTTGCGGCGCTTCAACTTGGTCAGTCTAGTTGGGAAGATCCTGGGGGCTACCGTATGCTCTAAGAGGTGAATTGGATCATTGGATGTTCGTGTTACACGACAGTCCAGCGGGCGGGTGGGTGAATTGGCGGGGAAGGGGAGGCAAGGGGGCGCTGTGGCACACAAGTCTGTTTTCTCGATTGCTAGGATATCTTGGATCTTTTCCAGAAGCCTGTCGTCTCAGCACTCCGCGGCTCGAGCGAGACAACAGGCCTGTCCACCGCTGAGACTTTGCTTGTTCGACATGTGGCCGGTCATTGGTGATAACGTGCAAATTTGACCAGACGCACGCTCTACCCATACAACGGCATATTCTAGACTCCCCTTACAATATCATCACATAGTCGACTCCAAACGATCCGATTTGTCATGTTACCAGAATGTTTGGAAGGTCACTAGACTTAGTACATGCCAAGAAAATCATGTTCTTCGTCATGTTTTCATTCGGGTCAACTCCCGATAACGCAAAGCCCATGATCCTGGCGCTGAACCAATATCAGGCTAGCCGGGCTACATGTAAAGGTATCCTCACCGAAACCAGGAATCGAGCCAGACTGGCTGCATGACGCTTCCCCTGTGTCAGCTCCAACCCCCATGGCACCGATCGACGTGCCGTCCGGCACTCATCCGGGGGTCTCGCGTGTCTGTAACCGAGACGACAGGACGCATCCCTGCCGCTACCGCTGTCCCCTTTCCCCCACCCACTTGCTGAGCATCACATCTTTTCTTCCTGGCAGCAGGCCTAGCAGCTGCCACCCTCCCGGGTCCGAATGCATTGTAGGCGTGCCGCAGGGAGAGAACCGGCACATCTAGTTCTTTCGCAGTGGAGCCGCCCAGGAGGTCCTTGTGGAATGTGTTGCTTGTAAGGGGGAGAAACGGGGGAAATACGTAGAGAGTTCACATCTTGCAGTAAGAGACGTCATTTTGTCGACCACGCATCATGCTAGGGTCACCTGCTGCGGGAGGGGCATGGCACGGGCCGCTTGGGACGACCTAGGAGGGTGTCGCAGTAGCCTCAAGGTGGCGGACAGCAAGCAAGCAACAAGCGACAAGCAACCAGGATTCATTGCCCTCCCTCAGCGACAGTGGCCTTGGTAGAAGGAAGCGGGGGCTGGGCAAGGGAGAGAGACCATCGTCTGAGCTCACTGTACAGGGACTTTCCATCACGTACCAGTACGTTGCTGCTCACCGTGATTTTCCAAGACAGGGAAAAGGCGGTCCGCATTCTTCCGTCCAGAGAACTCATTTCTTGGGTCTTGATGACGGCAATCTCTTGGCTGGACGTTGGCGGCGGGCGGCGTTGGTGAGTGTGAGTTGCCGGGTGTGGAGGCGATAATGGCGGTGAAGGGGGGGCTGCGGGGGGGTAGGGATCCGAGCTCGGCGGTTTTGCCGCCGGTTCGAGGCATGTACTCTTTTTGCCTTGAACCTGTTGATCTCTCATTTCTCTGGTGGGTGATTGTCGTTGGCATTGGATTGCCATAGCCTTGAGAGCAGGAGGGGAGTGGGAGAAAAGAAGGAAAGGGGAGGGGGGTGGGACTGAGCCTATCGAACTCCCACCTGAACACCGGGGAACATCTCGGCGAGAGCCATAACAGAGAGCGGAATTGTCGACACTGATCCGGCCGAATTGGAGGGGGACACATGGATCTTTGGGCTGGGAGATCGCCCATCGACGGGGAGCTCGGAAGAGCCCGAACAGGATGGAGGATGCTTCTTTCCCGGTCAGGACCTTTGGGTGCTCGCGGCTGCTGAACTGATCAACTGCGGTGATGGCGCGCTGGGATCTTGACTCGATAAGAGTCGGAAGAGGGAGGCGAAGCAAATAGGATCGCACAGCCGGAGGCAAGCTCGAGGTTGGTGATCAATATACTTACAAGGTGCAGCATGGGGCGGTCTGTGAGCGGTCTGGGCGCGAAGATCTCGCGTTGGCTGATCTTTCGTGGCTTCTGAGTAGAGATAGGCAGCTCAAGGGCAAAAGACGCCGACACCGCTGGAGCTTCGCACAGGGGTGAAATCACGCGAACAGTGGTTGCGGTCCATCGACTGGCCTTCGTCTCTGGAGTCAACGCTGCCTCACGTTGACTCGTGAACGTACGGAGAGCCCTGGGTGGGAAACAATGGTGATAGAGGCATGAATGGTGCGACGCAAGGGCTGAAGATATGTGGACTCTGCGTAGAGGTACTACTGAGAGTCCATTGAGGTCTCGAATCATCGAGCTATCAGTCGACGCCTCTGCCGAAGACGAAGCTGCTCAACACGGCATCCCCGGAAGGTCCATACACGTGTTTGCCAAGGTATGGTGAGCAACAGCAGCCATCCAACGTGGCGTCGCTACGGAAGAGCTTGCCTAGACCAATATTAGCCAATGTGCTCGCACGCCAACTTCGTGAAGACAGTAAAGCACAGAGAAGAAAAGGTGTCGAACTACATGTACATGGGTCATCGGCTGCGGAGGTCCGAGATCGTAGAATCAGCCCATCGCTGTTGGGACTCAACAACGTTCTCATTAAGATATGTCAAAGAGAAACAAGAGAACTAGACGTTGCAGGCAATTGTTGGACGATGTCAGAATCGAGCTAGTGAGAGGAATCCCAAGAATGTACGACCATGTGGAGGCATAACACATTGATCTACCCTGACTCCAGCTTCAACTGCTTGCTCCCCCATCGAACCCCCACATGCTTTCCCCACGGAACCACCCCCACCAGTTGCCCCCATCTCATCCAACAGTCCATGACGACAATCACGGTTCACGTCTAATTGCCTTCACAACAGCATCAATTTCCAAGCTACCAGGAACGTAGTGGGCGTAGTGCATAAACCAGTCATCGAAATCAATCGTAACAGTCATGTGTGGTCGTTATGCCCTTAATCTGGTCAGTTTTCCGCCTCAATCACGGCCGAATCCTACATGGTCTTGCTTACTGACGTGCATACTCTCACAGAGTCCATCCCAGATCCGCCGGATGCTTCAAGATGAAAACATGCCTGTTGACGATGCCCCGCCCGACGAGGGTGATGAGTCGCCGCGGCAGAGCTACAACTTTGCACCGGGCTATCATGGCATTGTGTACCGCGCAGACACATCTGCCCGCGGCGCCGGGCACCAGCAAGAGGACAAGCACACCTCAGGCCAGGCGCAAGAGGAGGCAGTGGACGCAATCTCCACGCATGAAAAATCGGCCGTGAGATATAAGCTGCAGTCGATGAAATGGGGACTCATTCCCTTCTGGACCAAGAGGAACCCCGACTATGGATCGATGATGAAGACCATCAACTGCCGTGACGATTCGCTGAGTACAGCAGGTGGCATGTGGAGCACCATGAAAGCCCGAAAGAGGTGTATCGTGCTTGCGCAAGGGTTCTATGAATGGCTGAAGCACGGCAAGGAGAAGATGCCGCATCACGTCAAACGAACGGATGGCCAGCTCATGTGCTTTGCAGGATTATGGGATTGTGTTCGTTATGAAGGCTCGTTGTCCCACCGATGTTTCAGACCATTGACCGCTGACAGCGGAACACAGACTCAGATCACGATCATTACACCTACACCATCATCACGACGGACAGCAACAAGCAGCTCAAGTTCCTCCACGATCGTATGCCTGTGATACTCGAACCGGGCTCCGAGGATCTGAAGACGTGGCTGGACCCTGGAAGACACGAGTGGTCAGGCGAATTACAGGCGCTTCTTAAGCCGTTTACTGGAAAGCTCGATTGCTATCCCGTCTCAAAAGAGGTTGGCAAGGTGGGAAACAACTCCCCATCATTCATCATTCCCATCGACAGCAAAGAGAACAAAGCCAATATCGCCAACTTCTTCGCCAACGCCGAGAAGAAGGAGAAGACGACAAAAGCGAGCATCAAGAGGGACGCCGAACATGAGACTGATGATCACACCACATCCAAGGCACAGGTCTTGCCGCAAAAGCAGCCGAACATTGTCATGACAGCTGATGACGGCCCAAAAGCCCTCCCCAAGAGGGCCGCATCTGATGATCTCGAGGATGAGAAGCCACCAATGAAAACGCCTGTCAAGTCGTTACCTCGACCTTCGCGGCCTTCGAAGATTAGCGCCACCAGCAATAAGAAAGGCAGAGTGGTACAATCAGACAAGCAGCCGAACCAGAAGATCACCCGATTCTTCGGCAATAGTGCATAACTGCGACTCGAGCATATAAGGGTGTGTACTGCACCTTGATGGCGTCTATACCAGATGATACCATGAATTCTCAGCTTGAGAATTGGGTTCGCTGTAGACTATTGCCAATTGGTGAGCCGCCTGAAGCCTCAATGTTCGCACCTCCCATGTACCACCCAAGCGGCAAAGCTGGACCAAGGCCTTGGTCCTTAGGGCATCTTAGAAAATGTTCCAAGTATAGGCAAACCATACTGACATATCCTGAAAGTGCCTCCGAAGCACCTAGCCATTGCCCATGAAGTACTACAGCACCTAGCATGTCCACTACGCCAATCAGCATGCAAGTTCATAACTATGTTGCGTCGAACAACTCACAGGCTTTCCTCCCGGAACCTCGTACGAGCTGATGCCCTGGTAAATCTATCTTTGGTTTCAGTACGAATGCCGTAGCGGTTGCCAATTGCGACAACACAGTGAGAGGCACGACTCACATTAGCTGTGTATCCAGGATCAGTCTCCTTGAAAGCACCAGGAATGTCCAACGTGGGGTTGAATCTCCCCGCGTCAGCAGAGCTACCAGTCACTCTAATCTGCGCGCAGCTCGTGTAGCTGAGGTTGATTAGTCGCCAAGCTCCATGTGGACAGTGGATCACATGCGAAAACCTACAATTGCGGGATACCGGCTGGCCACGGGTTATGAATGCCCAGTTGGCTCACCCTGAGGAGGTACTCTCCGTTCGGCAAGCATGTTGGGATCTGCCCTTCGTACATCTCTGTACAGAATCAACACCATCAGCCAGGAAACAGAGCATTGCCTTGGGCTGCGAAACTTACGTCGAAGGGGCCACGTAGGCTGGCCGTTACTGAACGTTGGTCCAATATCCTTGAACTTGAGCCACTTTCCGGAGCCGTCATAGGCGCGAACGGAACTCGGCGCTTTTGACAAGAAGCTGTGCCAGCATTAGCTCACACGATATGGATATTCCTACCAAGCGATTTGCCTGGGCTGCAAAAGACACGCCCCATGCGCGGATACATACAAGGAGATCGGGCCCTGGTGGTAGACGGCCGTGTCGAGGGTGAAGGAGAACGTATCGCCAGGCTTGACGTCGATCACGGAGGTTTGGGTTCCGGAGGCACCTCCGACGTTACAACGGAGATCGGGCGAGGCAAGATCTGCGACCTGCGTCAACGGTGCCACGGTCTTCAAGGGAGCTCACCAAAGACGGCGAGAGACCTCTCATTACCAGTGACGGGATGGTTTTGATTGGTGTTCTGTCGGATTCCCTCATAGACACCATATTTGGTGGAACCAACAGCGAATTGCTGGAAGATATAATGGCCAGACGCCTGCGACACGGCCAGGCCGACGACGGCAGCAATGGAGGAAAGCTTCATGGTGCTTTTGGGGGCAGCGAAGTTTGCGGTATGTGGATTGCGAAGCAGGAAATGGAGCGATGGGAGAGGATTCACAATCCGTAGTTGAACCTGGTATCTTTATATAAACAGAACAACCTTCTCGACAAGTGACCTTGCACAGCAAATGCGATGGTGGCGGAAATCATTGCCGACATGGCCAAGGCCGTTCCCCATACTTATCTCATTCCATTCATAGATTAACGCTGTGATCTCCCCACACGGAGGGGGGGGGGGAGGGGTCCTCATGATGAGACTGGCGCATATTGCAATACTATGGCTAAAGACCACGACGGGTGTCACCCGGCCGGAGCCTGGCTCCCGTACACAGCACAAAACTGCCACATGCGGCAGGACACGAGAAGAGCGCCCCCCCTCGACGGGGATTGCCCTGCACTGCCAACTGACATCAGGCATGCCAAGTGCTATGTCTTGCAGGTCGATGTTTCAACAAGATACTTGCAACCGAACCTAAGGTTGCACTGCGTCAGTGACCAAGACGGAGGCAATAGCAATCAGCATCGTATGAGTGGACGACGACCTGTGATTTATATTGCCTACCAGAAGGAGCGCGAGCTGGGACTCGACTGAGTAGAATGTGAGAGCATGAACCGTCCTTTCGGCCGGGTTATTGTCTGGATACCGGCCCGACACTGGGGATCAACAGAGTCGCAAGCCAAACATGTCGAAGGATGATGCTTTACCGTGGCGGAGGCCGGCAAGGAGTCAACGAACGCCAGGCTGTCACTGTGCACACGCTCTATACGGACCTGCCGATCTTCGAAAAGCCGTCAGCTTAATGTAAAAACAACGCGTGTGATGCAAGCCGTGCCTTGGATTAATGGTTCCCATTCATGAAGCGTTACAGTGATTACCAACTCCCACAAACGCCGGTGCCGTCTTATCCACACATAGTATGACTTTCTCTTTTGTCAGCCTCAATGCCTTTTTCTCTCCTGTCGCCGTTTGTTCGTCTCCTCCGTCCACGCGTCCTCGAAGAGAGCAGGTCGCTCGGAAATATCGCCTGACTGAAGGGCTAGACGACGCACAACATGGAAAGCACCAGTTCCGACGGTCATGGTCTGGCCCATGATGATGCATTCACTGACGCCTTCAATCTTGTCCGTCTTCATGCCCGCAGCGGCGTCAAAGAGATGATCAGGCGTCTTCTCGAACGAAGCCAGCTGGAGAACACTGTCTCTCATCTTGGAAAGTCCGAATCGTGTGATACCGAGGACCTCGCCCTTGTACGTCATAACGTCGGCCAGGAGCTGCATATGCCGAGGATCAATGTCCATGTCACCCATGACCTCGCCAATCTCATGCGCAATGGTGCTTCTTGCTGCTTCAATGCCCAGGATATCTCGAGCTTCCATGACGTTGTTGGTTGAGGTCTTGGTGCCGTCAACACCTTCGGTGTTCATGCAGGCGCGCAGACCATAGCCTTCGACTAAGACGGTGTGAGTATCGTGCTCCGACGTCTGAATGATCGCTCGCGTCGCGTCCGGATAACCTGAAATGGCAACGAACGGGACTAGACGGCGGAGATAATTGGCGCGAACCAGCAAGTCCGCCTGTTCTTCTGAGCCCTTGGCCTTGGTTCTCTTAGCGGCGGCGTTCTCGTCAACTCGCACCCTGATCTCGATCCTGCTCTGGCCGATGTGCAAATCGCCGCGCTGAACTTTGAGCTTTCTGTGCCTGCAAATCGCCTCGGCTACGTCGTGAATGCCAATGCCCAGTTGCATGTCTGACAAGGCATCCATGTCGATTTGCAGAACGACGTTGCCAGCATTGGCCATCCACTCATCCTCGATGTAACTCAGAATGTCGGAGACATACGTCTTCTCAATTCGGGCCTTGACGATCCGTGCCGCCCTCATCTCTTTGTTCTGCACGAGCGGGCATTTGATGACCGGCGTACTAATGAGTTTAGACGCGTTGATGATTTCCTTGATACGCGGCACACCCTGAGTAATACTCATACCGGCGACACCTGCGAAATGGAACGTCTTCAGTGTCATTTGTGTGCCTGGCTCACCAATAGACTGAGCGCCAACAGCTCCGACAGCGTGGCCAGGCTCAACGTGAGCTTTCTTGTACTTTTCGAGACATAACTTGATAAATAGTTTCAAAGTGTTCTCCGACACCTTGGCGACACGGTCTGCGTAGGCTTTCTTTGCCTTTTGCTCCTCGTCGATCAAATCGATCTCCATGTGCGCGCCGAGAGGGTCGGATGTCAAGCCGGTGAGTTGCAGAATCCTAGTCAACTTGGCTGCGCGGCCCGCGACGTATTGCTCGACTGATCTCAAGAAGTCTCTTGCACCCTCGTGCTCATCTGTGTAGCGATCTTCTGTGTTGTCATACTCAAGGTATCCCTGCCCCACCAGATCGCGTCTGGGGTAGCGAGAGCGCTCATGAGATAACATGCTGTCGCAGAAGCTAAGAATCTCGTTCGGCAGCAGTGCAGGGTCGGTATTGCTCCATGTCAAGTTCTCGGCATGCGACCACGTTCGATCGAAGTGAACCGGCTTTGCCGAACCCTCCATGTCGACGGGATCAAGCTTATCCGCACCAAATTGGAACTGAACAATACCTCCACCGGAAGTTCGCACCGTATCATCGTATCTTGTGGAAAGATCCTCGAGCGACTTCATTAACCTACGGGACATGTATCCCGTTTCAGCCGTTTTGACGGCTGTATCGACGAGACCTTCACGTCCGGACATGGCGTGAAATATGAACTCAGTGGGCAAGAGTCCAGAATAGAAGCTGTTTCCCACGAATCCCTTGGAGGGAGGCTGGGGTGCGTTCTTGTGAAAGTGAGGCAGGGATCGGTCCTGGAAGCCATCCGCCACACGGGAGCCGCCGATAATTTGTTGGCCGACGACAGCCACCATCTGAGCCACGTTGATCTCACTACCTTTGGACCCAGACTTGGCCATGACCAGAGGGGCGTTGTTCCGGCTGAGAGTCTGAATACATTGAGCTCCTGCTTGGGTTCGGACTTTGCTCAGCAGGCCCGAAATGGAATTTTCAAGCGTCTGTTCCATGTTGCAGCCCGTGGCCTTCTCGAGTTTCCCCTTCTTGTAAGTGTTGATCAGCTCATCAACCTGAATGTTTGCGTCTTCAATCAACTTCTTCTTCTTCACCAATAGCTGTTCAGTGGGGAAGACGTCGCCTACACCAATCGAGAAACCTCGATTGGTCAGTTGCCTAGCACACAGCTTGGCCAAGCGGTTCATGGCGGTGACGGCCTCATCGGGACCGAAATCTCGGAGGATGACATAGAACACGGAGTCCTTCTTTCCACCTCCGACTGTCGACTTATCCATCCTGCCGCACATGACCTCGGAGTTGCGAATCACCAGCCAGGCATCTTCCGGGTCCATGTCAGGACACTGCCCGGGCTTAGCCTTGTACTCTCGACACTTCGCGTCAAGGTTGATCTTGACTTGACACTCCTTGTTCGGTCGTAGCATCATGCTGAAGACCTGCTTGCCGGTCCATAGTGCTTGCGGCTTGAGAATCGCTGGCGGCGGAAGGTCAAGATGTGTGATGCCGTCCATCATATGCATGACAATGTACGTAAAGGTTTTGCGGTCGAAGAACCTATCCTTGCCACTCAGCAAGTAAGCCGCTGTGATGAAATCCTGCGTCGCCGCAATGATGGGTTCTCCGTTCTTCGGGGTCGCAAGGTTGTGCTTGACACCCATCAGGTTGATGGCCTCTGCACGAGCCTCTTCAGTCTGAGGAACATGGAGGTTCATTTCGTCGCCGTCAAAATCGGCATTGTATGGCGTGCAAACACACTCGTTCAGACGGAAGGTTCGCCAGGGTCGGACCTTAACCAAGTGACTCATGATACTGAGTTTGTGGAGCGAAGGCTGTCGATTGAAGAGTACGATGTCGTTGTCCTCAATGTGACGCTCAACCACGTCGCCGACTTTCAGATCGCGAGCCACTTGTCCCCTGTTGCCGAATTTGAGTGATATCTTGTAGCCACCCTCATCGCTCTTGATGACTTGCTGCGCACCAGGCCAGACATCTGGGCCATTCTGAACACATTTTCGAAGTTTCTTCAGGCTGTAATCATTCACCCTTTCCGGATACGTGAGGTTTTTGGCGACAAGAATTGGGATGGCGACCTGCGTGATACCAAGGTTCGGGTCTGGTGAGATGACGGTTCTGCCAGAAAAGTCTACACGCTTGCCGGACAAATTGCCTCGGAAACGGCCTTGTTTGCCCTTCAGTCTTTGACAAAAACCGCGCACCGTCTTGCCAAAACCTGGTTGCTGGAGACCCGGCACATCGCTGTTGACGTACATGGCAATTTGCAGCTGCAAGTACTCCCATTGCTCCATGATGGTCTGGACAGGGGAGCCTTTCTGAAGAGCAAGTCGAATCATGCCACTGATCCATACGATATCGGCAAGTTTGGTGGTCAAGTCGTCTTCCGTGCTTGCGTTATCCTGAGCGACGGAGGGTCGAATGCAGACGGGAGGAGCGGGCAAGAACTGCCAGATGAACATTTCAGGGCGTCCTTCGACAGGGTCCAGGCCGAGCAGCTCGCAATCCGTAGGGCTAATGGTCTTGAAAAGGTTGAGGACCCTGAGCGGGTTCAGGTCTTCCATGGCCTTGCGAAGATGCTTGTCGAGGTCTGGGTTCTGCTTTTTCGCCTCATCGAAAGACGCATCAAAGACAATCTTGCTTTCCGGCGGGACTTTCTTCATTGATGTCGACTTGTTGTAGGCAACAAACTTATCGTGAACTAGTTTGAGCACGCCGACCTTCCGAATCTGACCGTTTATGGATCCGCAGTAGTGGCATGTTTTCGTCTTCCTGCATTGCTCGTTGATCTTCTTGCAGATTTGCGTGCGACGGAGGTTGTCAATAAACGGCCGCCTCAGCTCCTTTAGGAAAGCTCGGCGCTCGGGTTCGGTCAACAGTATACGGCTGCAGTCCTGGAGAATTTCAGTCAGACTTGGAATTGGAGTGAGGAAGGGGGTCTGGCAAGAGGCGGCCTTACTTTGCAAATGTCCTGCAGAATGGTCCTGACGAAGCCGAGATAGCCAATGTGAAAGGCAGGCAGGGGCAGTCTGACATGGCCAAAGTGACCGGTACAATTCTGTAGTGATTCCTGGCATGTGTCGCACTTGCCAATCTTGCTAGAGGTTCCCTGCACATTTAGTCAGTCAGCGGTTGCCCATCGCATGCGGCCCAGTGATGGCGCATTGTGAGTGGGAGAAAGCTCACCAAACGCGGGTCTAGCGGTCCATGTTGGAAAGGGGCTCTGTTGTTGTCGACATCGTAGAGAAGACGGTCGGAAACTTCCAGGACGGCCTGGTTGGCAATGTCCTGGTTGGATCTATCGCTACGGTCAGCTGGCGATGATGCGAAGAGGGGTGGTGGGAGTCATACTGGATGCCAAACTTGATGCCCTGGAACCGCTTGGGCAGATTGTCCACCAGCTGGGACTTCACAGGGGCAAGTGTCGCGGTAGCCATGGTACAGACGTTCCAAGGTGTGTGTAGCAGCAGTTGTCGCGGGCAGAGGACGGATGCCGTAGGCTGAGTGAGTTGGGTTTGCGGTCGCTAGCGCAATGCGCCTGTCTACCGATCTGTGGCGGACTTGGGGATGCGAGTGGGTGGCTCGGGCATGACGTATCCCTCAGGCACAGAACAAAGTCGTCACTCGGGGCCAATGTGATTGTTCGGCTCTCTATGTCTGCCAGAGAGATATTCGGTGCGTTGCTGACTGACTGGTTGTCGTCGTGTGGTGGACTGTCGCAAATCGTTGATGGGGGAAATTTTGACACGGCGGGTGGGGTGAAAGGCTTCAGAGGAAACATCGCGACGGGAAGAGCTCGTGCCCCACCAGCCAACCTAGTCCCCGTGCGTGTGTGGTGGATGATGGCGCTGACATGGGTGGGCGTCGACAGACAGGGACAGCTCAGGTACATGCATGTCATGTTGATCAGTCCAACCTGAGAGTTCTTTTGTTCTTCATTCTCGAAGTCCCGCTTCAATTGATCATCAGAGGGTTGACCACACTCGAAGCTTCTCACTCTGTCGCTTTTGCGTACAGGATAGGGCCCAATATGCTCCTGCATGGTTATTGCTGCTTGTCAGTGTTTCTTTCGTTGTGCATGTTCATGCAAGTGTAGATTCAATTTCAGTACGTTTGCAGCTTCTCGAGTTTCATGGCTCTCAAGACAATTACATGCTTGACAGGTGAACGGGTGGGTAGTCATTCCAGGTAGGTGCCTAAGGTACTTCTCCGTTGTAGGTAGGTACCTACCTCAGGTGCAATCGACATTGCTGCTCTTCTTTTGCCCCAGACTCCTTGCACGTCACGCGCCTCGCTCCTCCCTACCGCCTGGCTAAAGGCATTGCACGTAAAGTACCTATGTAGGGAGGTACCTAGGTAAGCAAGCACCTAACACAGAGGGAGGGTGGCATGCCAGGGACATGACCCAAGCAGACGGCCCCCTCTCCCGGATGGTGGGGGTGGTGCCAGCGGCCCTGAAGCCACGTCCTGCCCTCCAACGGGATCCTATCACATGCCCACATGGCGCTTGACGTCAGGGGATCAAGGCACTCCCATACCTATTGATGCCTTGTGATAAAGCCCACGACACACCAACCTCACCAACTTGGTCATTGAGCGCGACTGAGGCATCTTCGGCCATCGTTCACGGTCCCTTCATTCGGCTCCCCGTTACGCCGCGTGGCGCCTGTCTGTTCCACCTTGTCTGGCGGGTTTTCATACCGCAGCCACGTTGGCGCTGTTGTTGACGTTGCGTCGGCGACCGAGGGGACGGCATCTTCCCTGGCTTCGATCCGCAGCTTCACGGTGCCTCGGCTCTCCCCTCCGGGACTCACTTGCTGCATGGCCCTCAGGAATAGCAACCACCATGGCCCCTGGTGGTGCCGACAAGAGACTTGAGAAGTCATACCTCTCCTCTGCAGTCGATTCCATCAACCCTTGGGCCGTCAACAGCCGCAGCACAACTCCCACACCCAAGGACATTCCTGTCCAGCAGCAGCTCGTCAAAGGCACAGGATCGGCCGCTGGCGACCACAGCACTACCCATCTATACGGCTGCAGCGCGAAGAGCTATCCCTTGGATTGCCCCCCTCTGCAAGTCCTCTGGTTCCATGCCGTTGACGTGCGTCGATTCTCCTCCGTAGCCGCCTCATGTGTTCGAATATTAATTGTCGAGAAACTCTCCAGATACCCAAGAGAAAGGCCAGATATGCCTCATCTAAGCCCGCCGACGATTCCAAACCACCCCACCAGCCCAAGAAATACGTCCAGTTCTCTTCTTCTGACTCGCGAGCCATCGAAGCTGCCTACCAGGCTCTACTCGAAAAGAGCGAGCACAGTTCAACAAAATCGGGCTCGCAAAGCTCGTCTCCGAGCCCAAAGAAGCCAGAAAATATACTCCGTGAAGCCCACTCAGACACTTCGACAGGTGCATCCGCTGAAAAATTGCCCAAGACTACGACAAACGTGCCCGTCAACGAAGACTACTTGTTTGACGTAAACATTGAGCAGAGAGAGCTTTCGCCAGTGTACTGGATTGGCCCCGTGTATGATGTTCGACGTGGGACGTGGTTCTACCAGGAAGGCTCAACGCTTCGTCCGTGTGAGGAGAACTTGGCGTCTCAACTGGAAGATGGCTTCCTCAAAATCAAGCCCTGGCTTTATCCTAAGCCCAAAGTGGCTCAAGATGACAAAAAGAAGGAAACCGTTAGCATACCGTCGACGGCGGTTTCTGGCGACGCATCCATAGGCTCCGCAAAGTCCGATGTGCCTGCGACGTCTGCGCAGGCGCCCATTCCTGGCCCCCTGGGTCAACCTCAGTCACATAGGTTGTTCGGCACTCACATGAACAGTATCGCCACATACCAAGACTCGAGCACGGCATGGTTGTCCTCCGACACTATGCTGTCATGGGTCACATCTACCATGTATGAGCGATTCTCTGGTGGTGGTTACATGAGCGGTGTTAAACTAGTCCGCGGTTGGTCAGATCTCACCAAGAATGCCGAGACAAAGAGCACGGCGGACCAGCGGCCAGCGAAGCAGACAAGCACCGAGACATCTGTAGATCTGGACGAGAAAGAACAACGCAGACTCAAGAGAAGATCAGCCCCGCCGTCCACTGATCCCGGTCGGCGCGATACAGAAACCGGTGAAAGTCGCAATGATCAGCAGTTCAGAGAGACTCACCTCCAAAGGCAACTGTCATCGCTGATGGGGGACACCGGCAACGCTGAAGAGAAAGAAGAGGCCATGAGACGACAGGCTGAACAGGAAATACAAGACGATTACACTGGCCTCGCCGATGAAACCCAAGGTCGCGACATCGAACACTTGTGTTTGGGGACGCATGGGAAAGGCCAGCTTTTTGGGAAATGAAGTTTGTCATTTCCAGCAATCATCTGAGTGATTTCTTTGCAGAACGACTAACGACTGGGCGATAGGGATGGAAAGCTTTAAACTTTGTTCACGACGTCAATGTCATGCGCAAGGTCATGAAAACAACGTATGCTAATTCGGTAGATCTTCGCGCTCTCAATGGAGAGCTTGGTGACGGGTTCAAGAACTGCCGGGTTCAAGTCCTACCAGTCTGCTGGAGACATTTGCTAGATTTCCCCAAGAAGCGCGAAAAGAAGGGCGAACGCGATCTGGCTGATGCAAGCAAGGAGGAAGATGAGTGTACGTCTGACTTTGGTTTCTGAACCCACGCTCTGTGTACTGATGACTGGTAGATCCCTCACTTGACGATATCACAATCGAGGGTGTGCTTTTGCGCGATCCCTCATTTCTGACTGACTTGACGTCTGGCTCTAACAGAGCGCATATCGGGA
>NW_003315030.1:263857-266822 GCF_000150825.1 Verticillium alfalfae VaMs.102
CATACCACCAAAAAAGGCATATTTGGCCACGTGGCTCCACAAGGCTTGACTGGGATTGGCGCGAAGGTCGGACAAAAGCGTCAGCGGTCTCTGGTCGAGTCTAAGCGCCGGAATCGCAAGCAACCTCCTGAACCGCAGCCTTGGCCTCACCAGCGACGATGTCGCAAAAATGAACTCTGCGTCAGAACAAGGGCGAGCGGCCAACAGCTCGCTACAAGGAGCAGCAGCTTCTGAGGTAGATGCGATAACGAATGCTTCGAAGTTGGGTCAGAAAACCAACGAGCGAAAGAATCAGTTGGCGTCGCCTGCCGGTGACGATGCTCGGGCAAGCATGAGTGGCAATGACCCTACGCTGATTGATGACGAGCTTGAGACGTTGTACTCGAAGTTTCAGGAGAAGTTTACGCAAGGGGTCTCCGACGAAGGCCTTGCAGCTGAGGACCGGGTCGGCTGGGATCAAAAGGCACGCAAGTTGCGCCACGAAGACATGAAGATCCGCGCGTTAAATCGCAACGGCAGAGTTGACTACAGCATCCAGGAGTAAGTTGTACATCTCAATACGGTGCCTAGTCGACGATGTATAGGAAAGAACTGCGCTAACTTGATGCAGGAGTGTTCTGGATTTCAACCCTATCAACACCATTGCATCACACATGGGGTATTGGGCAGATGAGGACGTCAATCACTTTATTTTGTCGCAGCTGCTGTCTAGCAAGTCGAGAGACTCCAAGAAATCGGGATCTCGATAAGAGCCCTTGGACCAGCTAACGAATTTATCATGGGCGCAAGACACCCAAATCGTTAATGACACCCCATTGATCAGGCATTCTTTGCGCGATATCATATGCTGACTTTCCTCCGTCGCTCTGCAAAGACCTGATATCGTCACCAGAAGTGTCAAGGCGGCCGATGTGTGCTGCCTTGGCAACGTTTTGTGCAGATTCTGGGAAGCTCTCTGTTGGCAGTGACGAGGCGAGCCAGAGCAGAAGCCACAAGACCTCTTCTCGGCCTTTCTCCACGGCCAAGTGCAGACCACTCTTGTTGTTGTTAAGGGGATCACGGTAGCGGATCAGGTGACCCAGTTGAACCGTGTCGCCACCGAGCTCCGCGCTGGCATCGTGGAGCAGCTCAACAATGCCAGTCGCGTCGCCCTCGGAGCACATAACGTGATAAGCACGTGCGGGCCTTGCCTCGGGGTGCGCTACGAGATAGGCTTCCTCCGTCACCGTGGGGAGAATGTCGAGGTTGTCCTCGATGCCACCCTCATTGACATAGCGGGCCAGAATGACGGAACCCGAGGACGCAAGCACGATCTGGTTCGTCGCCGAAGGACCATCCTCGTTGGTGGCAAGGTGCGTCTGGCATGAGGGGCACTGGAGTGATATGGCCACTTCGGACGATTTATCCATAAGACATTGCCTGTAGGCCCTGTCAGCGATCGAGTCGATAACAACTAGACGACGACAAGAAATGAATGAGAAATAAAGGGAAACTCCTCCCCACCCCTCCTCCCCCCGGTTCCCTTACCAGTGAAAATGACAGCCGCAGCGGAGTTCGAGATCATCCGGAACAGTTGTTGCGTCTTCCTCTCCGTCGCTGTCTGGTCCCAACTCGAGGACCAGAGGGTCGCTGCATTCCTTACAGTGATAGGACATGGTCGGTGTTCGTTTTTTTTTTTTGGACTCAACTCGATTGTTAGATTTGATGGATAAGCGACAGTTCAGAGCCCGAATCAGCTACGGAAATAGGGTTTGGAAGTACTGTGGATGTGTTGTCTTTGGAGTTGTGAAGTACTTTGAGTGCAGGTTCAGCATTTTCTTTAGACTCCTCGGAGGCGACAACAACCAAGCATGGAGGGGCAAATACAGCAGATCTGGTCAAAAAGGTGGGGCACAGCTTAACCTGTTCCGCCGGTATGTCGAAGTCTGTAGCGATGTCCTACACTGCGCGAGTCGTCCATCCGAGCAAGCATCTCCCAAAACTTGCACTTGGTTGGCTAGCTTGCCGCGTAGATGCACAACACCGAGCACAAGTAGACAGTGAGACCGCCGTTGATCCTTGGGGCCCGCTACAGGCAGGCAGGTAGGCTGCAAGAATAGGTATACCTGATGGAACGCACGGGGCTTGCGTTGCTGGTGACGTAGGCCGTGTGGCTGCCCACAGATGTAGACAACAGGTACCTGGCCTAGGATCGCCTGCTCAAAGCCACGTCAACGTTGTGTCGATGCAAGGTACCTATCTCTGCCGCACGCGTGCTGCTCTGGAATGCACCAGGCGAGGGTTGCCTGGAAAAGAAGGGAAATGGGTAAGCCCAGCACCGGAAATGGGCATGCCTGACGCTGGCGCAGTCAGGCTCGTAGTGGCCCGAGCTATCCGAGCTCTCAGGGACCAAAAGCCTCTACAGAATCTCCACAGAGGACGCGAGGAGAGAGGTACATGGCTAGCGAGTCCGAGGTGCCTGCCTGCCGCGCTGGAGCACCGCCAGCCAGCTTAGCTGTTCGGTGATGCATTGGAGAACACTAGAGGGTGCTCTCTTGTCGGCGACAAATGAGATGCAAAGGTGCGACATACCTTTCAGGTACCTCGACGTTGCGTCGAGCGTGATCCAAAAGGCCGACAGGCATCAAGCAACCGTCCCGGTCAGAAGTGGGGTCAAAAGTTCGGTGCATTACATCAGTCCACGCATCCCCGCCCCCGCCAACGCCCAGCCAGCCCAGCCCAGCTTGCTCTGTAGACCTACTCAGCCCAGCTCGGACTGCCTGCCAACTTCGCATTCGTTTTGCGCTGCCTGACACGACTGCTAACACACTCATATTAAGACGGGGCCCTCTTGACTGCCCGCCGTCGCATGAGTACCTGACGACCCGTTTCCTTTCAGAATCACCCGCTGTCCGACACATCGCAACAGCCCAGGGTCGCGCTGGCAAGCCCGCCTAACCTCCACACGACAAGGAGCAGCAATCTC
>NW_003315030.1:266931-324553 GCF_000150825.1 Verticillium alfalfae VaMs.102
AGAGAAGAATATATACTATGGCAGGAGAACCACCTTATAATCCACCGCCTCATTCTTCCGGCGCTGACCCCTTTCGCGCACAGGAAGTATCCTCAATTCCCGCAAGATCAGATCTTCGGTCTGACTGACGCCTTCCGTAAACTCGATGTCGACGATAAGGGCTACATTGATGAGGCCACGGCCATCAAGGCGACGCAAGCCAGTGAGCGTCAGCCGTATGACGTTGTGCGACAAGCGCTGAAGGAGGTCGATCTCGACTCCTCACGGCGTGTGGAGCTCGAGGATTACGTCGGTGTACGTTTCATCCTCCCCCCTCCCCCCCCTCTCCGTGCCGAGAAAGTTCCTTAGTGCTCTGCGCAGAAGCTGACAAAGTGATGGATTCATAAAGCTCATCGCCAAGCTACGTGACTCCTCGCCCGCGCAGAAGCGCATGTCGACCGGCCCAGCGCCGGGTGCCGCCGCGAGCATTGTCGCGCAAGCCACCGGCGGAGGTGGACGCGCGCGTGCCACCTCTAACGCCGGCAAGATTCACGTCCAGGGTTCCAATGCCAACGTCACGCACACCATTAACGAGGATGAGCGCACCGAGTTCACTCGTCACATCAATGCCGTCCTCGCGGGCGACCCTGATCTCGGCAGCCGACTTCCCTTCCCCACCGACACGTTCGAGATGTTTGACGACTGCAAGGACGGTCTTGTTCTCGCCAAGCTGATCAACGACAGCGTGCCGGACACCATTGATGAGCGTGTTCTCAACTTGCCGGGAAGGAAGATCAAGACCCTCAATGCCTTCCACAAGACCGAGAACAACAACATCGTCATTGAATCTGCCAAGGGTATCGGCTGTTCCGTCGTCAACATTGGCAGTGGCGATATCATTGAGGGCCGCGAACACTTGATTCTCGGTCTCATCTGGCAGATTATCCGTCGTGGTCTGCTTGGCAAGATTGATATCAAGTTGCACCCCGAGCTTTACCGACTTCTCGAGGAGGACGAAACTCTCGAGCAGTTCCTCAGGCTGCCCCCTGAGCAGATCCTTCTGCGCTGGGTCAACTACCACCTGAAGGCGGCTAACTGGCCGAGAAGGTGTGCTTTCCTCCATCATGAAGAGTGATCTGTGGCATCAACTAACACGTCCCAGGGTGAACAACTTCTCCAGCGATATCAAGGACGGCGAGAACTATACTGTTCTGCTCGCCCAGATCGGATCCGAGTACGGCAACACGCGCGCGCCACTGCAGACCAATGATCTCCTGCAGAGGGCTGAGCAGGTTCTCGAGAATGCTGACAAGATGGGATGCCGCAAGTTTCTGACTCCGACGTCGCTCGTGGCCGGCAACCCCAAGCTTAACCTGGCTTTCGTCGCGAACCTATTCAACAACCACCCTTGCCTCGACCCCATTACCGAGGAGGAGAAGCTCGAGGTCGAGGATTTCGATGCTGAGGGTGAGGCGCGAAGCTCGTGTCTTCACCTTGTGGCTCAACAGTCTGGATGTCCAGCCCGCCGTTCAGTCTTTCTTCGACGACCTGAGGGACGGAACCATCCTGCTCCAGGCCTACGACAAGGTCATCAAGGGCTCGGTGAACCAGCGACACGTGAACAAACGCCCCGCCCACGGCGGCGAGGTGTCGAGGTTCAAGGCTGTGGAGAACACCAACTATGCGATCGAACTTGGCAAGCAAAACGGGTTCTCCCTCGTCGGTATTCAAGGAGCCGACATCACCGACGGTCAAAGAACCCTCACCCTCGGCCTCGTTTGGCAGCTGATGCGCAAGGACATTACCCTGACCCTGTCGGCGCTTGCGCAGCGCCTAGGGAAGAGGGAAATTACAGACTCCGAGATGGTACGCTGGGCCAACGAAATGTCAAAGAAGGGCGGCAGGAACTCGGCCATCCGATCTTTCAAAGACCCATCGATCGGCACCGGCATCTTCCTTCTAGACGTCCTCAATGGCATGAAGAGCAGTTATGTGGACTACGACCTCGTGACGCCGGGCCACACCGATGACGATGCGTACCTCAACGCCAAGCTCAGCATCAGCATTGCTCGAAAGATGGGAGCTACCATTTGGCTGGTGCCGGAGGACATTTGCCAGGTCCGCAGCCGACTTGTCACCACCTTTATCGGTAAGGAAAATAGGAAAAAGCCAAGCCCTCGTATTGTAACATGCAAGCTAACCTGTGCCCTTTAGGCTCTTTGATGGCAACATCGGAAAGGATGTAGATCGCGATTGGAGGAGTAAATGTGCAGACGCGCTCGGCCAAGCGATGCTGCTATGCGAATGTTATGGACTCGATTGATCGGGGTCATTTGCCGGTGATGGGTGGGGGTCTCAGCGCCGTCTTGTCACCAGCCAGCATTGCGCTCTGGAAGATTCTACGAGTTCTTATTCTACATGCGTAAAACGAATCACCGATCAACTTACTTTCTGTGCTTACAGTGTGTAATGTGATCAATATGCGGTCATCCCGGTTCAATTCACAAAGCGCAACTTGGCTGCTTTTCAATTCTGCCGCTGTGTCGTCTTCGTTAAACCATCGTAGGTATCGACATCAAGATACAAAATCCCGAATTGGGGAATCCTTGAACTGACTGCCTAAATCCTTGTTGGCGGTAACGCTGCATCTTGATAGAATGTGAGAAATATGCATAACCTCAAGGATGCCGGCTGTGGCTGCACCTGGTGTTGTGTCGTCACAGGTCGATCGGTATTACATAAGCGGGGTAGGCAGACGGATTCCCAAAACTTTTGACGCATGCAACCAGAGGCACCTATCCTCCCCCAATCCTGTGGTCAACGCGCATCTCTTGTTTTATCACCTGTGCCTGCCAATCGAGAACACTCGTCGCGGCATTCTTCTCAGTCATCCAATTGAAAGTACGATACATACTCGCTTCTTCATCTTTGTTTCCGCGCATTCCGCCAACACTACAACCATGTCGCGCGGCGGCGGAACCACGTTGTACGTCACCGGCTTCAGCCATGGTACTCGTGCTCGCGACCTTGCCTACGAGTTCGAACGGTATGTCCAACTGCAATCAATCAGCCTTACGTTGTCGATGCCTCCGCCCTCCTCTACCTCCACCTACCTGCCTCCTGCGCGCGATCCTTCCGAGTCTTCGACCGTCCTCCCTCCTTGATCCTCGTCGTCGTCGTCACTCGCTCTCCCCGTATCCAACGCCACTCGCTGTCGTTCAGCCTTGCGCCGCCCTCCTCCCACCGTTCATCCCGCCTCGATATCGTCTCGACAGGCAACTTTTGTTGCGCCGACTGCCAGCGACTGGCATGCTCAGCGCATCTATCGTTTGGATTAACGGTGGCACATGTCGTTGCCCTCCTGAAACCCACCTTGTTTGAAGTCACTAACATGAACTTCTTCTAACAGCTATGGACGATTGGTTCGATGCGATATCCCGGCACCCCGATCCGCCTCGAGCAGACTGTAAGTAGTTGTCGAACAGCTTTCTTGAGGTCCGCATTCTAACAACAACTCTCATCTAGCTTTGCCTTTGTTGAGTACGAGGATCGTCGTGATTCCGACGATGCCTACCACGAGATGCACAACAAGCGCATCGGACGTGACGATGTTCTGAAGATCGAGGTCGGTATTTCAAACTGTGTTTCACACCTCTGTTATTGCAGCGCCAACTGACCTGCTTCACAGTGGGCCCGCACACCTCCTTCTGCCTCTTGGCGGTTCGACTCCGGGTCGCGATCGTGAGCGCGCCCCCAGACGCTCCTCTCCCCGTCGTGGACGGTCGCCCTCTCCCCGCCGCAGCACGCGCGACTACTCGCCTCCCCCTCGAAAGGAAGACCGCCGTGACCGCGACTACGACCGCGACAGCGGCCGCGACCGATCCCGTAGCCCTGACCGACGGTACGATCAGAGACCCTTCAACCGACCGTGTTGCTCAGCGATACTAACTGATGTAGTGGCGACAGCCCCCGCGACGCGAAGGACGACCGTGACGCGAAGGACGACCGCGACGCCAAGGACGACCGTGACGACCGGGACCGCCGCGACAGCGGTGCCAATGGCGACGACCGTAAACGTACGTTCTCACCCCTCACACTCGCAAGCAAGCAGCTTTTGCTGACGCTGCCCGCAGCCATCGACAGTCCACCTCCCGTCCACGACGACCTGGACGTTGCGGAGTAGTGAAGTATACTGGCAAGTCGCAGCTCTTCATGAGCGATCCAAAACGGCTGTTGGGCGCAGGCTTTTGATTTCCCTTTTCTCCAAGTTGTTCCGAGTCTGCCAAAATTTTCCCTTACCTTCAATGGATTTTCTAGTCTCGATGCGCCCGAACCATTGCTCCATCTCCCACCCCCCTCTTCCGATATCTTCTTCTACGCCCTCCCATAACCCGAACGACCGAGCGACCGATCCTCCCCCCTTGGACCTGCGGAGCCGGCGGAACAACCATTCGAAGCACGACAACAAAACCGGACAGGAGCCCTCTACCTTTGGCGCACAAGCTCACCTCACTTCAGCAGACCCAGGGTCTTCCCAATATCGGACAATCGGTTACGAACACTTTTGTAGATTAGGTAGTGGATGTAGGTCAATTCCTTATTAACATGAAGCCCTCCGTCGCAGAACTGGCACCAGCTGCTCAAGGACATGGTGTCTTTCCATCCGAGACCACCACGGCCCCAGCTTGTCACACCCTGTGACCAATGAATTAGCTGTGACTTACTAGACAATTACCGTATTGCTTGAGAATGAGTCTTGGTACCGTATGACGGCTGATTGGATTCGTGCACATCCCTCTTCTGCTGTATGTCCTTAGTCCTCTAGCGTGCCAACGTCGTTTCCAGCGATTTTCCATTCATGTGCAAGCTGCAGAGGTTCGTGATCCAGTGACTCGCTGAACTTGTGGTCCCCCCTGGGGAATGAGAGCCTGATGCGTTGGAGGCAGCCAAGAGGGGAGCGACCCAGCTGGTGCTGGCGTTGCAGGACGGCTTCGGGCGGTTCAGGGCCTCGTTCGCTGGAGGACGACCCACTCTAAGGACCATCCTGTCCAAGCTGCCAAGCCTTCCTAGGCCACTCATTGGCAGAAGCCCACCAGCGTACCCCAAAGTACCTCCACTATCGAGGTCACGGCCATGGCAGCGGCTTGTGACCGCGGCCAGCGGGCGGGTTCGATCTTGCGTCAAACCTCCCCTAGTTTGGCCGACAACTCGTTCCCCATTCTCCCGACACCAACGTCTACCCATGATCCTCGAGCAGCTTGCCGGCCTATTCTGCGGGGGCACACCGGCCACTGTCATTTGCGACTGCGTCTTCTGAGGCTGCGACCTAGGAACACTTTCGCCTGTATCACCACAAATTGGACTCCTTCGCGCTGTCTCACAGTATCAACGAGACTGACCTAGCTCCTACGGTAGAACCGACTACACAGCGCAGCTTTTTGTCCACGAGCATTCACGGAGCTTCGCCCTGACTACTATCCGGCTCATTCATCAGCTACGAGGTGCGGCCGTCTTAATTGATTCGATCATCACTCGACCAACGGAGCATGCGGCGCAGAACTGTGCTTTGAACACATCCACAAGCTGCCACGAACCACCCGACTATGTCGCCCTACCGACAGTCCAGATACCTATAACACCATATAAGCTAGCCAAGCTCCCTCTGTCTCTCCTCTACGAATACAATTCCGCCGCACCTATATTGATCTCCATCCGATGATAGCAATTGCATCATTACGCAAGACCGCACCTATTATTTCCTTGTTATAGGCCCTTCGCAGGCAGTATCATTCTTTGCGCTGCGAAAGGCTCGAAACGAGATTTCTCTTCGCTAGCCGTCATGGTAAGTTGACGACCCTGTACTGGAATGACCAGACCTGTCTGCGAATGAGCATGGCTCTCATTCTTTTTTCCCTAGTCCGAAACCGAGATCGCCGAAGCCCGGGTCGCGCCCGTGGACCGCACTACACAATTCTACGAAACAATATCACAACCCGTCGTCGCGGCCTTTTGCGCCGGCGGTGTGGCCGGTGCTGTGTCGAGAACTGTCGTTTCCCCGTTGGAGCGGCTCAAGATCCTCTTCCAGATCCAGAGCGCTGGCCGAGATGCGTACAAGTTGTCTGTCGGCCAGGGCCTCAAGAAAATGTGGGTTGAGGAAGGATGGCGAGGTTTCATGCGCGGCAATGGAACAAACTGCATCCGTATTGTCCCGTATTCTGCTGTGCAATTCGGCAGCTACAACTTTTACAAGAGGGTATAGTTGCGACGTCTAGCCTCCTTGCCCTCCCGATCCGTGTATGCTGACAAGAAGCTGTGAAGAACATATTTGAAGCCTCCCCAGGCGCCGATCTCTCATCCTTAACACGCCTCATTTGCGGCGGTGCGGCTGGCATCACGTCGGTCTTCTTCACATACCCGCTCGACATCGTCCGAACCCGCCTTTCTATCCAATCTGCCTCGTTCGCCGAGCTTGGGGCACGACCAGACCACTTGCCCGGCATGTGGTCCACCCTGAAGTCAATGTACAAAACCGAGGGCGGTATGGCTGCCCTATACAGAGGCATCACACCTACAGTTGCCGGCGTGGCGCCATATGTGAGTGTTCAAGGCACAGACCTGTTCCCGAGACATTGCGGCTGACTGAGAGTTCTTGTACAGGTCGGGCTCAACTTCATGACGTATGAGATAGTGCGGACGTATCTCACACCTGAAGGAGAGCAAAACCCGAGCGCAGTGAGGAAGCTGTTGGCTGGTGCAATCTCTGGCGCTGTTGCGCAGACGTGCACATATCCATTGTAAGTCCTCACCTCACAACGCCATCAAGTCTTTGTTATCTAACCCCTGCTAGCGACGTTCTACGAAGGCGTTTCCAAATAAACACCATGTCTGGTATGGGGTACCAATACAAAGGCGTCACAGACGCCGTCAAGGTCATTCTCGCGCAGGAGGGTATTAAAGGTCTCTACAAAGGCATCGTGCCGAACTTGTTGAAGGTGGCGCCCAGTATGGCGTCAAGTTGGTTGAGCTTCGAGCTGTCCCGAGACTTCCTCGTGTCTTTGAACCCGGGAGCCGAAGAGGTCATCATTTGAGTTTGAGACGGCTTAGTGCTTTGATATTGTACAAATGATAGACGGTAGCGATCATGACCTCGGCTGGTGCAATCAAGAGAAGTTGAATGTTCAGAATCTTCTGCACCTGAGTGCCACCACAGCATCTATCTTAAGACCACTCAAATGCTTGCATTTCGGGAAAGGAAGAAGTCAATCGTTGTATACATGTTGGAGGTTGGAGCATCGTGATGCCATGGAACCTTGTTACATGTAGTCTTTGCTACACCGAGAATTCAACATGGCTCTCACCGAGGTAAGAGAAAAGCATGTGGGGCGTCAGGCCAATCAAAACCATCATGCCTAGCGAGCAAAGTCCCGCCCTCGCCAGCTCTGATGGTCCGAGCGTCTTCACAACTGCCCTAGTAATTTTCGCCCACAATTCCCCTCCCACCTCCAGTCTTTCCAAGGTGTGGGAATTTCTCTTTTTTTCTTTCTCGAACGAACCTTCCGACAGCGACAACCACCACCCATCGACTCAGTTCCGGACATCGCGAAGTCGACGACAAGATGGGTACGTAAACTCCCACCATCCGAGCCTTTATACCATGCGAGTGGGGTTACCTTCGGGTGCTCTGCGACCTGGCACGCGCGCACTTGCCTCCTCGCCGAGGACGAACCGCCGCAGCAGTCCTTGAGCATGATCGATCGAAAGGCTGACGATGGATTCTTCCCCTCACAATAGGCATTGATCTCAACCGTCACCACGTGCGCGGCACTCACCGCACGGCTCCCAAGAGCCAGAACGTGTACCTGAAGCTTCTCGTCAAGCTGTACCGCTTCCTGGCCCGTAAGCTTCCCCGTCAAGGCTCCTCAAGAAGAAAAAATCTTGGAACGAGAAGGCATTGGGCTGACCAAACGTGACAGGCCGTACCGATGCCAACTTCAACAAGGTCGTCCTCCGCCGCCTGTTCACGTCCCGCATCAACCGCCCTCC
Organism: Verticillium alfalfae VaMs.102; assembly: GCF_000150825.1. Classification (NCBI taxonomy): domain Eukaryota; kingdom Fungi; phylum Ascomycota; class Sordariomycetes; order Glomerellales; family Plectosphaerellaceae; genus Verticillium; species Verticillium alfalfae. The sequence continues at coordinate 274,954 of NW_003315030.1, forward strand.
CGTCTCTCTGTCCCGCATTGCGGCCAACATCAAGGAGGATGAGAAGCGCACCGTCGTTGTTGTCGGCACTATCACCGACGACAACCGTCTGCTGACGGTCCCCAAGGTGACCATCGCCGCTCTGCGATTCACCGCCACTGCCCGTGCCCGTCTGGCTGCTGCCGGCGGCGAGGCCATCACCCTCGACCAGCTTGCCCTCCGCTCCCCCACCGGTGGCAACACCCTGCTGCTCCGCGGCCCCAAGAACGCCCGTGAGGCTGTCAAGCACTTCGGCTTCGGCCCCCACAGCCACAAGGTATGCTGCCACCCCTCGCACAACAGCCTGTACCTTCTCTGCAACGGCTTGCTGACCCCCCTCTGCAGAAGCCCTACGTCGCCTCCAAGGGCCGCAAGTTCGAGCGTGCCCGTGGTCGCAGACGCTCCAGGGGTTTCAAGGTGTAAGCGGGTTTTACGACGGAATTGGACGATCTGGGTCTGCTGCGGTTTGGCTCTCGCGTTCTTCGCGCCACGACGCTCAACGGAAGACGCGGTCTCGGTCAGGGAAATGGTTATGCATGGTACTGGCGTCGATCGGTATCCCAAAATTCGACGTATGCGAATACACACTCTGGCTTTTTGCCTTTACCAAGACTGGCCCCGGCTCTTGCATGTACCTTCCCGCTCGTGGCACACGGCCCATTTCTTGTCCCCAGATCCTAGTAAACCTTTCCTTGACGAGTGTCCTCGATGTGTGCTTGGATCTTCGTGAAAGGCTAAGATGCAGCGTTCATCGACTGTGGATTGACGCGTGAGACCCTTCCAAGATATTGCTTATGGCGCCCGTCTAGACCCACAAGCAGTACGCTCCTCGGGCTTCGTGCGGGTTATGGTCACTTGTCGTGCTTTCAGGATTCCACCACTCCACGAAAACGCTCACCCCTTGTAACCCTCACTAAGCAACATCATTCATTCGGCACAGAGTACAGGCAGGCGGCTACATTGCAGTGTAACTTGACGTTCCCGTACGAGCGCAACATGAGAGTCATGCGTGGCGAGGTTAAGGACTGGTCATTTCTAAATACGCAGGCACTCTCTGGCGTGCCTTGAGCCGCGGTGCCTGCCAGTTCCTACTGATACAAATCGGCCCTCTCGGGCACAGTCTGCCCCTTTTTTGGACATGCAGACTTTGAAGCTCTAGTAGCCAGTCACTCTAGTAGCCAGTCACTCTAGTAGCCAGTCACTCTAGTAGCCAGTCACTCTAGTAGCCAGTCATTGAGCTCCTCAGACAGGCGTTGCTATTGTACTATGCTGATGCAAGGCCACGAAGCTGGGGATGCAATGCTGTTGTGGATCTTTTCTGCGGGCTCGTCGGCCCTTTTGGCCATCTCATCTGCCGCCATTTACATGAAAGGAGGCAGAGAGAAGGGGTATCCGCCGTTCTTGATGCGGAAGACGCTGAGAAGGAAGCTGTACATGATGAACATGACACCAGCACCAGCCAAGATGGCTATTTGCTGCTTCTTGGGATCCTCAATTCGCGGCACTTTTACAGTCAGTGCAATGGCGCAGAACGCCAGGACACCATCTGGGAGTGCATTAGTCAAGTCACTCATGATTGAAGGGTTTGGTGGCAACTTACAAATGGCAGCGACGATCTGTGTCTCCATGCCGAGCTGGTTCTGGAAGCCACCAGTGAAGTAAGTGACGCCGCCCTTGCCATTGCCGACAACGTACGGTGTCTTGCGGATCAGGGTGAACATGTAGCCGCTGGTGAATAGGAGGATTGTGATAAGGCTGAAGACGGCCCAGAGGTTGCGGCTCCTAATGACAGGAAGGACGTAAGGAGAAGCCGTGATGAGGGCAGTGCCCAGGCCAAGCGTGACGACAACAGTCGAGATCCATCGCATCCAGTTGATGGGACGCTTCACGCTGGGTTGGGGGCGGCCGTCCATGTGGCGAGCGAGCCACGAGTGGACTTGTTCGGCAACCTGGGGTCTGCTCAAGTTAGTGATATGTTTCAGGAAACACAGCCCAGTCTCAATTATACGTACCCGCTGGTGAAGTCGTAGCGCAAGGGCTCGGAAGATGCGACAGCGTGGGGTCCAGTAGTAGGCAGATACAGCAGCAGAACAGGTGCGGTTTGAAGTCCGAGCTAGGCAAGAACGTGACGTTAGCTAACTTGTCTAGAAGCTCGCAAGCTCAAAGGCACCCTGGGCGTTCGGAGTACTTACCGACATGAATGTATCCCGGCCATCAGCGAAATCCAGAGTTCCGAAGATCATGCGGGATTCGGCTTTCTTGTCGCCCTTGGTCCAGCTGCGTGACAAGATGTCCCACTCAGGTTGAAATTCGCGACACAGCTGGCATCCGAACTTAGAGTCGAGGGCTGTCAGCAACACCATAGTGGTGTAATCACGCGGCAACGCAGTGACCTGCTTGAAGGTTTTGTCATTAAGCTTGACGGGCGAGGACGACAGTGCCTTGGTGTGGAAGTCCTGGAAGCGCTCCTCTGGCGACTTGGCAGCCGCTAGAGCTCCTGACGCCAGAAGCGAAAGGCGAAGGAGGGAGGAAACCCAACGCATGGCGGGCTGAACTGAGATCGGCGAACGATAGGGTGTGACTGTATTCAATGCGGTGCACAGTCCCGCTTGCCAGAAAGATTGTCTGGTGCGTGGTGGGCGTTGTCGTTGACGTTGACGATGTGGCTTCCACCACGGTACTTCTGGTGCATGTGTCAATTGGAGGTCGTATTGGACACTTTGGGCAGGAGCACTGGGCAGGCGGGACCAGAGGAAGGGGCTACGTACCTTGCAACTCTCAAATCGACTAGCTGTTAACCTGATTGGTGCGAACGAGGCATTCTGGGGCCTTGTCTGTGTGAGTTACGTGGGGTAGGTGTGCACTTCCAGTCAAGAGCTCACAAGGTCACATGACAGTGACACTAGTTCATTCTTGGAATCATGTTTACTACGCCACGCTCAACATCCAAACACACGAAGATGTAAGCTCTCTTACAGAACAACGTCCACCCATCGGATCTTCCATAACATACAGTCTTATCCTGCTCTTGTCTGTGATAAAGGCGTCTTTTGTCGCTTCTTTGACACTCAAGTTCAGGCTACCTATGACAGATATCTGACAGTATCACGTACCCCACCACACCAAACGCGTACGTGACTGGCGGGATGCCTGTCAACACCCGTCTTCTGGACGCTGAGCAGGTATGGCATCCCTCAATCAGCGAATAATTACGGCCAGGAGCTAAGCCGATGGTTAGCGTCAACAGCGTATCCACGAGCACACCATGGCGCATCAAAGCCAGCTGCACCAAGCCGAGCTTGTTCTCAATGACGAGAAGACAAGGAGGCTGAGGGTACGAAAGCAGCTATTGGCAGACGATAATGATGCTTTGCAACAGCGCCTGAAGGTCAGCGGATCCCAGGTCACTCAGCTGTCGGGGCAGCTTGAACAGGCACAGTCGGAGGTGAAGGCAACGAAGCAAGCCTATCGCCAGCTTAAAAAAGCCCTCGATACCCAAGCACGGGAAGCCTCACACCTCAAGGTTTGTGCTTAACAGCTCTAGATCATCGTTAATTCCGCCATTGACTCATTTTCTGCAGATGGAGCTCGAGTCGCTCAACAACACAGCCCACGATTCCACCAAGGTGCTAGCCGAAAAGCTGGCTCTCAGTCGCGAAATTGCGCAAATGAAACCGGAACTTGAACACCTACGTTCCCAGCTGGCACATCAACAGACTGTGCTTGCGGAAAAGTTGTCTCTGGAGCGACAACTCAACTCGGCTGAGGTTGAGCTAGCCGCCGAAAGGCGTGCTCGGTTACAGTCCGCAGAGAAGCACGACCTTGACAGAGCCGACAGCGACGAAACAAAGCAGAAGTTGAAGGACGTCGAAAACCGATTGGCAGCCGAAACGCGCGAATTAGGACGACTTCGTCAAGCACTTGCATCAGCGCAAGACGATTCACGATCACAAGAGAAGAGGACCGCTGCGGACGTAGAACTGCAGGCAAAAGTCAAAGAACTCGAAAAGTCATTGGCGAATGAGAGAAACGAGGCCAAGCGGGCAAAGAAGGAAGCTGAAGTTGCGCTGTCTGAGCTACAGGCCCAGAACGAAAACCTCGAGTCCAGGGTGGACAGCCTCAAAACGAAGTTGCGAAGCACTCAGAGCGAACTGAAGGGATCCAAGGCGGAGCTCGAGGCCATGCGAGAGGCACACGTCACGAACCTTAAGGGCGCAAACCGCGCATCAGGACCCGACCACCACGCTACGAAGAAACGACGAGCTGTAGACCTGGGTGCTGAGGACATCACAACCGAGGCCGTCAATGATGGCGATTGGAAATCTCGCCGACCCGCTAAGAAACGAGGGCTTGACCAAACGCTTCTTGGAGAGAAGTCCACATTTTCGATTACGCCTTTCCTGAATCGCACCAAGGGTGTGAACGTCGACGCATCTGTGGACGAGGATGCAGAGGAAGATGAAGCGGATGTGAGCCACATTCCTCATGCCGAAACGGTCCGGAGGGCTGAGGCCGAGGCTGTGGATGCAGCCAAGGACGTGGAGAGGGCGCTCGTCTCTGCCACATCCGGAGCTGAAGGAAAGCAAGGCAAGGCTCGAGGAAGGCCTAAGAAGGCTCTTGCGTCGACGTCCCCCAACATTCCACCCTGCGCAGTCGCTCGACCAGACAAGATGAAGAAGACTGCAAGGAACGTTGCGGTTCTGACGCAGGTTACTGAGGAGTCGACTGATGTTGAAGCTCCAGCAGCCGGTACAATCAGCGCTACGCATGATGTTTCAGAACCCTCGATTGACGCCTCTGTCGAGAACGGGGCCGTCAAGCCAGCTGTTCGGGTTCTCGAGAAGAAAAAGAAGCGCAAACTGGTCGGTGACAGCTCAAAGACGATATTCGATGAGGAGGAAGCAGAGCCTGTAGATCTACCGGTCAAGAGGAGCAAACCAAATCAAGCTTGGACCGGGCAAGATTCTGAAGAATCCCAAGCTTGGCATGACTCGCAAGGCCTTTGCAGGGGCGGCGTTCTCTCCTCTCAAGAAAGATCGCAGGGGCGTAGGCGCGAGTTTTCTTGTATAGGTCTTGGTCTGGGACATGTTTGAGGTTGGCAGGGCTTTGGTCCAGTTTGGCGTTATTGATTTGAAGTGTACGGATGCATTAATCGGCGTACTAATGTGACTGGGGTGTCACAGCAGGTCAACGGTATGTTGCACATTTTGTGCAATACGAATATTACGTTCCTAACTGAGGAAAGTAAACGACAAGAACTTTGTACCACAAGAGCCAAACCTGCAAGTAACGTGACTGATTCTGCCTGCCGAAACATCTTGTAACAGTCCAATCCCTTATTCAAACGTCTTCACTTGTGAGGCTCTGGTCTTAAAGATCGCATCGTCGGTGGCTTAGTCAGCACGTCGCCGGAGCTTGGGCCTCAGAGTTCACTGATAGGTACCTTAGGTAGGTATGTTGTTGAACATGAAGGAAACTGACGAAATCACAAAACATTGATTTAATCGACCATCCTTCATTCCTTCTGCCACAAGCTGATCGTCTTTATTGCTGTAATTTATCACCCTTGATTTTGTTGTTTTTAGTGCCCAGTTATAAGCCATGAGCAGCAGCTTGACCGGCAGAGTTTATTTTCGACGCGTTCTCACGTCATTAGAAGTGTCGATTGCAACACCGTCCAGACTTACCATCCTTCGTCAACATAAAGGGCCACAGGTTCAATGCCGTCTATCGTCATCAAACAGTCGTTGGAAGGCACGCCAGGGCAATGATGTGTTTGCACGGGAGGCTCGTGTGCAGGGACTCAAGAGTCGTGCTGCTTTTAAGCTTCTTGAGGTTGGTACACTTTGTTCTCGTTACCACACGGCCATGTCCACCCAACCACAGGTCAGCTGTGAGAAGACGCAGCCACTAAATGTCGCTCCCAGTTGGATAGCAAATACCGCATATTCAAAAAGGATCAGGTAGTCGTAGACCTTGTAAGATCTCCCACTTACGTCACATGTGTCTCGGTGCTGATCGGAAGCTAAGGGTTATGCTCCAGGGAGCTGGTCCCAGGTCGCGGTGGAGCGGACGAAGCCCTCAGGCAGTGTTCTTGGGATCGACTTGATCCCGGCACAACCACCACGAGGTGTGTCCACTATCCAGGGCGACTTTCTCTCGCCAGCAGTGCAAGGTATGGTCAAGGATTTTCTGGTCCGGGCACAACGACGCCGCCGCCCCGATAAGAAACCGACAGTAAGCGCTGCGCAACCCGGCGAACAGTCTCGCAGCGAAGTTGAGTCTCCTGGCGATGAACCAGCCCTCAACACCACTGTCGAAGACAAACCGAGCTACATCGACCTGGAACGGGCGGAGACGGCAGACCCGACAACAGCCGAGGAGACGAGCAAGAGTTTGAAGTTGGTAAACGTATGTGTCTCTCTGCTTCTACGCTGCCAGCTCTGTTGGCTCCCTTTCCGCGGCTGCCGTGTGATTTGAACGCCTTGGCTTACCCATGCTAACCCGGCGAAAGGTTGTGTTGAGTGACATGTCAGCCCCATGGGACCAAACTTCCGGCTTCGGCGTGAACACACTTAGTAATCCTTACAACAGGATGATGAACACAAGCGGCGTCACCTTTAAAGATCACGTCGGCAGCATGGTCAGTGGAGCGCCCTTTGGTTTCTTCTCATGTCACTAATGCGGGGCCGGAACAGGATCTCTGCTACGCAGCGCTCCAGTTTGCCAGCGATACCCTCAAGCCTGGCGGTCACTTTGTGTGCAAATTCTACCAGGGCGCAGAGGACAAAGAGCTGGAGAAACAGCTACGAAAGCTCTTCGCCAAGGTATTCAGGGACAAGCCCGAGTCATCGCGGAAAGTGAGTTAAGTTCCCGCATAGCGACATTCTACCGAAGACATTGACCCTCGGCATAGGACTCGAAAGAGGGCTACTTCGTTGGTCTGAACAGGAAGGCAACAGTGCACCTGGGAGATTCGAGCGACGAACCGAGAACATAAGTGTAACAGGAGCAGGGAAAATAGAGTGTAAATTCCACAAGACTTTGCAGATAATACGCCATTTACATATGGCCTTGGTTCGCTCAACCGAGACGCGCATAGGCTGTCGTTTCGTCACGGAAGCATCGCACGGGTGTTACTACATGATCACTTACGGGCAGGACTAATGTTGCTCAATAAGAAATTTCGACAAATTATTCTGGCTCTGGGTTCACCCATAGATTACATGTGCATGACGTATTTACGATGGACATGTATCAGGACATTGATCGTACTCCTATGAAAGTCCAACCCTGCCGAGGTTTCATATAGTGTTGCGAAAGATGCCTTTGGGAATTGAGGCTCAAGTGATGCTTATGTCACCAAGAAGATCCCGCAGAGATGTAAGTGACTTCGCTCACAACCGCAGCGACCTATGTAATCTACGAGTTACGAACTAGCACACTTGCCCCTTCTCCTGTGAATTATCAACGCTTCGCCGTTCAATACAGAGATCTGGATAACGACGGTAGACTGATACATTTCAACAGCGAGATTCAAAAAGACCAAACATTTACGTTCGCATTCACTTGACTCGACGGATTTTGATTCATGTGCCAGGATTTTCATTGGGGTCGTCTTCTGGGTTGATGCCCAGTCTCCGTTCGATGGCTACCTTTTTAGCCAGCGTGCAATCATCCATCCCCTTAACGATGTTGATTGACCAACCCTGTGCATCCGAAAGACCAAACGAGGAAGCCAGCCTAGGACGCCCGCCATGATCTACCATCATCTCCAGTCCTCCATCCCCTGCTTCAGCCGAAGTTCCACGTCATCACATAATGCCCTTTACTTATCATGTCTAGGTGCTTTACGCCCTGGACATGACACCCCAGGCGCGGATGACGTTGTCGGTGTAGCCGGCGAAGAGGGTCTGGCCATCGGCGCTCCAGGCCAGGCTGACACACTCGGGCTCACGGCTCTTCTTGCCGACGGCGGTGAACTCGGGCTTCAGCTCATCAACCTTGCTCTTCTTCTCGAGATCGAAGATGATGATGCTGGTGGCGGTAGCGGCGCACAGCCAGTAGCGGTTGGGGGAGAAGACGAGAGCGTGGATCTCGTCGTTGGCGTTGAGAGAGTAGAGGTGCTTGGACTCGTTCAGGTCCCACAGCATGGTGGTACCGTCCTTGCCACCGGAGGCACACAGGGAACCGTCAGGGGAGATGGTGACGGTGTTGATGTAGCCGGTGTGGCCAATGTGGTCGGTCTGCAGCTTGCAGGTGTTGAGCTCCCAGACCTATCAATTATCCTGATCAGCACATGTTTTGCCATGGCAGGTATGCCGTGTAACAATTTGTGGCAGAATTCAAGAAGAAAAAGGTCGAATAAAAATCAGTGCATATGGTGAATAGTGGTCTCATGGCCTGCGAACAGGCTCTGAAGTAGCAAATACTTTTGGTTGCAATGCATCATGTGGGTTGCTCTGGTGCTCCCTCGTGCGAGGTCGCGAATGGGACAGGTGGAGTTTGGGCTTACCTTGACGAGCTTGTCCCAGCCGGAGGAGACGATGACGGGGTTCTGGGGGTTGGGGCTGAAGCGGACGCAGGAGACCCACTCGGTGTGGCCCTTGTCGGAAATGGTGAACTTGCAGTCACCGAGGGTGTTCCAGAGCTTGATGGTGCGGTCGCGCGAGCCGGAGACGATCTGACGGTTGTCGGCAGAGAAGGAGACGGAAAGAACGTCGTTGGTGTGGCCGACGAAGCGGCGGGTGGTGGTGCCGGTCGACAGCTCCCAAAGGCGGAGAGTCTTGTCCCACGAGGCGGACAGGGCGTAAGCGCCGTCAGAGGAGATAACCTGCCAGTCCTGCATCAGCCCATTGTCCACAGCAATCGCGACTTCTCTCAGTCGGTGGTTCCGAGGTTAAACATACGCAGTCCGAGACGATGTGGGAGTGGCCGTGGAGGGAGCGCTTAGGGTAGCCGTATTGGGACTCGTCGCGGGTCAGGTTCCAGATGATCAGGGTCTTGTCACGGCTACCGGACAGGAGCATGTTGGGGCTGTGAGGGTGTCGGAGTTAGCAATCGAAGATTCTCAGTACGACTGGCGCTGGAGGCTGTGTTTCGATCTGGGCGTGCCGCCATGATGCTCGACGGGTAACGAGATCAAGGTGTCGTGGGAGGTTCGCTTACTTCTCGATGGAGGTCGCCAGACTGGTGACCCAGCCATTCTGCAAAGGCGCTGTTAGCAGGTCTTCTTTTTGAAAATCATGTCGCGAGCGACTCTGCACACCATCTTGCCTGCCAGAAAGTTCCGACTGCGGCAAGATGGACTGACAATAGGGTGTCAACTTACGTGGCCCTCGAGGGTACCCTTCAGAACCAGCTGCTCAGCCATTCTCAATGCGCGATTACCGACACAGATAGATAGATGAGAAGGGAAGAGACGATTGTCGCGGTGTTGCAGGTTCGAGAGGTCGGAGTCCTGAAGCAAAATTCGTAGCTTTCTGTGGGAGGGAAATCGGATTTTGAGGTTAGGGCAGATTTCGCGTGGGGCTAGAGCCAATCGGAGCCAGCGTGGCTAGCTCGGTGGTCGACTGCCTACGTCCTCACCGAGGCTCCACCGAGAGCCAACCATCTGTTCCTTCCTTCCTGCACAGGTGCCCAGATCCCCTGCCATCTTTGCAGTCCTGTAAGCGGGGCTTCCCAGCCGATGTGGAGGCCAATTGCGGAAGTGGATTCAGGACTAGGGATCGTGGATACGTCGACATTCGCAGTCTCAAGTCCAAGGTCTCATCATACTCTGCAATGTGCAGGCAATGTACAGCTAGACAGTGTTGAAGAGATGGCTCCACTGCACTTTCAACTCGCTTCTCCCCTCAAATACTTGGGCTCTGACTGGGATGTTGAGTCCTTGGAATAGGGTTGACATGCGAACAGCAGGTTCAAGATGTATCATTCGGTAGAGACATGGGATTGTTTGCAATCCGGCATATGGACATTGCGTCCGGGTATCATTACTAATGTATCTTCCCCCCCGCCTACACTTGTGCATATAGCCAAGACGGCCTTGATTATCTCCCTGAATGTATGCTGCTCGACCACGGCAAGCGGCCATCATGAGAAGTGTGCTAGCTCAGCTGCCAACGCCGGACTGTCCTTGCGCCCCGGAGCCTCCGGCCCGTTTGCCCTGCCGCGGCACAGGTTTCCGTAGATATCTCGAATCAGCGTTGACAATCATGCTATGGTCGGCAATTTCAAGCTGCCCGCTCTCGCCGCCGTCCTGCTTCACGAACTTCTTCATAGCGGCCTCCCAGAGTTCATATCGTGATTTGGTAATGGTGTCGCGCTTCGACAGGTCGCTGACTTCCTTCTGCTTGCGCATCTTGGACGCGCGCACCAGGCCGCGAAGGGCCTCCTCGCCCTGCTTCGACGCCTTGGCAGCCTCTTCGCGAATCTTCTTGGAGTCGCGGCCACTGTCATCCTCTCTCGGCGTGTAGCGATATGTGTGGAGGCTTGGGAACTCCGGAAAAGGTCGGGGAATATGGGCTCTCTCCTCTTTCTCGTGCCTGCCGCTCAACTCGTCAGACAGCAGTGGCAGAGCGGCATCTGCACTCTCGTCGTTCAGCAGGGCGTTGAAGTAGGAGGGCGTCAGGTCTTCTTCAGGAATTGGGTTCTTGAGGTGGGGTTTCAACGAGGACGTGACGAGGGCGAACCGCCGCATGGTGGTCTCGAAATCGGCAGGTGTCGGCTGCTCTCTGCGGGCGCCTAGAGCTATGCGCTTGAGATCGTCGATGAAGGATGCCAAGTCTGAAAACGCACGTCAGCATCATGTCAGGCTGGAGAAGGCAGTGATCGCAACGCACACGTCTCGACGAGGGACACATAGCTAGCCATTGCTGTTGGCTCGGCACCATCGAATCCTACATGCTTCAATGCCAGGCCGATAGATCTCTCCAGACTGCATTGGGATTGGTATTCGAGTGATGGGATGGTGACGGAAGAGCTTGCGCGGCTCGCCCCAGGGTCAGGCTGGTCTGCCTCGTTCTGTCCGTCGACATCGAGTCGCTGCCTCTTGTTGTTAAACTGGAGCTCGTCACTAGCCTCAAGGCTTGCACCTCGTTTCCGTGGGCTTTCTGACATGGCGATGATGGGAAAGGGTTGGCTGTGGCAGGGAGGCTCGAGCGGACGGGTGGCCAAACTGAGCGGCAAGATAGGTTTGAACTTGGACCGGGCGAATTTGGAGGCTACAAAGAAACTGTATGAGTGCCGGCGCACCTGGCTCAGCTGCTTCTGCGAGGCGCGGATGCTGATGTGGTTGTCGACGGCGTGACGACGTTTGACGCGGAAATTCGTGGTCGCGCAGCACGGTGCACTGGAGGTGGGTTTTGCCGAGTCACTCGATCAGTTCCGCTAGTCCCGCTGCTTTTGGAGTCAACATACCATAAGCCACCTAAAGCGACACCCACTGGGCGAACAGTGTAAAAGGGTAATGCATTACACAGAACGTAAAAATACAGCGAGAGGCTACCTGATCATACGATCAAAGTATCAATGAAGAGCTGAAGTGAATGTCTACATGCTTCAAATAGACGAGTCAAAGCAATAACGCGCAACCGTCGTAAATAGGTCATCGAATTAATGGTGCTCGTCTTGATTGATGTGCCAACTAAGCCAACTAGACAATCAATACACGACGAAATGGTGGTCTGGGGATTGATGTACGTGTGGACCCAGCGAGAACCCAACAACAACTCCCTGTGGTGTAGTTGGCTATCACGTTCGACTGTAACTGGTATCATTTCCAATCGAAAGGTCACCGGCTCGATTCCGGTCGGGGAGAACACCACAAGAAGCTCAGCTTCTCCGTCTTTTTGTCTTTTGAACATCTTACCTTGTGTTGTTTGTCCAACCTTTTGACCCTTTTTGATGAGAGATTCGTCGTGCCGATGGCAGAAGATCGATTTTGAAGTGCTACAGCTCCTCCTTCCGCGGTGAAGAGGGCGCTGCTTTGCTCTCAGGTGCAACCCGTCCTCAGCACTTGCTTTCCCTGGCCACACCTATCTAAAGCCTACCTGGATGTTCCCAGTGCGGTCAAGGTCGCCTCAACTTACTCTGTGCAACGCCATCTAGACTGCAGCTCATTCAAGTGCCGAGTTTACCTATCTGCCTACGATGGGGCAAATCGAGCAGCTGATCGGGAACGACACGAATCATTTCGACGTTCCATCATAGAGCAATGGAGAAAACAAAAAGACACCACGTCAATGAAGCAAGTTGGCTTGACAAGTGTTGGTCGCCGTTTCGCCCGCCCTCTTTTCGCGAACCTGCAAATTCGGTACCTGTCAAATCTTGACCATCCATCGATTTGCGCGCACACTTGCGGGCATGCACTAGAGGTTTCCCTCATCGTCGCCTAGCTGTGTACACTTCATCTCACGCGAAACTAAGCTTTTCTGTTCAATGACCATTCACGTTTGCTTGCTGCCCCCCCCCGCGGCCGGCGGATGTGACTTGGCCTGTCCCTTGTCCGGCTCCGGCTACAGTGATCGCTGCAGCCACGCGACCTCTGCTCGCTTGATGAGACCCCGCTCACCCGCTCACTCGTTCAGGTCTTCACCCTTAAACCTCTTCCGTCCGGGCGACTCACGCCGGCAGCGTTTCTTGTCTACACTACGCCTCGGTCCTCATGTGCCACGGATCCAACCACTGGCCCTCAAACCCATTGACAGACCATGTTCCCGTTTGACCAGTCGGCCCTACCGAGCCTTCCCAAACGCAAGGCTCTCTTGGTGATTGATTTTCAAAGCGATTTTCTCGATGCTGAAGCCCCCCTGCGCGTCACGAGGCCCCATGGGTTCGTCGAAAAGACTGTGCAGTTTGCCGACGCGTTTCGCCAGCTGGGCGACGTCATTTGGGTATGCTCCGAGTTTGACAAGGTGCGGCCCATAGCCGGCGAGCAAATACTGGCGACCGACGAGACCCCGAAGCCGAGCGCTGTCACTGCTGCCGGAGCTGCCTCCGGTCGGCGGCGAGGCCCCAAAGTGGAACTCATCCCAGCTCCCGTCGCTGATACCGACCCCGAAGCCTTTCTCAGTGCTGGCGGCATTCCATGCGTTCGCTCGCCCTCCGGCTCACAAATCCCTGCCAACGTCAAGGACGCATCGCTGAAGCGCGATGTCACTTTCATCAAATCGCATTACTCGGCCTTCAAGTCGGGCCAGCTCCTTCATCTGCTACGCGGCAAGTTCATCACGCATATTTTTATAGCTGGCTCCCTGATGAACATTGGCGTCTTCGCCACGGCCCTTGACGCCGCCATGTACGGTTACGACATAACCATCGTCGACGACTGCTGCGGCTATCGTTCGCAAGTAAGGCATGGGAACGCCATCCAGTCAGTCATTGATGTCACTGGATGCGAAGTCGACAGCAGCAGCACAGTCCTTGAACAGCTTCAGGCGAAACCTGCGTCCGCAAAACCCGCTGTCGCATCACCGGCCACTTCTTCCTCTTCTGCCACGACGGCCAACAAGAAGGTTGGTGGTCTAGCCGGCGCCAGGACCCCGCCCATCCCAGGTCGTGTGCGTGGCAAGGCGTCGACGTCTGACCTACACGAGAAGCTGGCTGCTCTCAAAATCGGTAGTACCCCCGGCGGTCGCATTGAACCCGAATCTGATCCTAACAGCCTGGCGCTGGAGGTCGACCCCGATGCCCAGCCCTCCTCACACGACCTCAATAGCCCGAGGCGCAAACCATCGTCAACTGATGAGCGCGACCCAATCCTAGACCTGGAGGCGATCAGAAACAAGTACAGAACTTCCAAAGATGCAAGGACGGACACATCACAAGCCAGGAAATTGAAGCAGCACCGGCTGGCAGACTTGGCAGCTCCAAACAAGCCCGGAACTGTCGTCCCGGCACGCGTAGGCAAGGGTCTCGAACCGAAGATCATCGAACCAGAAGTCACGGTGCCCGCCACCGCCTCCTCGGACTCGACCTCGAAGCATGAATATGATCCTGCTGCCGCAGATGCTTTACCAGAGACCTCCGAGCCGCTCTGCGAGGGTGATACTGTCATCATCCACAATGTCCTACCGCCCAAATTGCTCGACGGCGTGTTTGAAAAATTGAAGGATGAGGTTGGTTGGCAGACCATGTCGCATCAAGGCGGCGAGGTTCCACGCAAGGTAGCTGTCCAGGGACTCGTTGCCGAAGATGGTAGCATGCCTGTATACCGACATCCCGCAGACGAGTCGCCCCCGCTCTTTCCTTTCACCAAGACAGTTCTTGAGATCAAAGCTGTAGTCGAGGAGAAGCTGGGTCACCCACTCAATCACGTCCTAATCCAGTTCTACCGGGACGGAAACGACTACATTTCCGAGCACAGCGACAAGACGCTCGATATTGTCAAGGGTTCTTACATTGTTAATGTCAGTCTAGGCGCCGAGAGAACCATGATATTCAGAACCAAGCGGGACGCGAAAGATCCCTCGAAGAAAACGGATAACATCCCGGAGGGTGCGAAGCGCAAGACAACGCGCAAGCAGCTGCCACATAACTCCCTCTGCCGCATGGGCCTTGTGACAAATATGCGATGGCTCCACGCCATCCGCCAAGACAAGCGTGCCGAACGAGACAAGACAGCACCCGAGCTTGCCTTTGCCGGCGGCCGCATCTCTTTGACGTTTCGCCAGATCGGAACCTTCCTTGACCGCGATGGCACCCTGATCTGGGGCCAAGGCGCCAAGGGCAAGACGCGCGCTGATGCCCACCCTGTCGTCAACGGGCAAGGACCCGAGGCCGTAGCCATGCTGCGTGCCTTTGGAACCGAGAACCACGCAAGCGAGTTTGACTGGGATGCGCATTACGGGCAGGGCTTTGACGTGCTGCATATGAGCAGCGCACCACGCTTGTTCTTTTCCGCCGATGGCGTCGTCAACATGCGCGTACAGCTCGCACTGGCCGAGCAGGGCATTCTCTTCGCCAAGGGCCGCATGCCGCCATCCGTTGACTGGAAGGATGGGAAAGCCGAGGCCGCCGTTCCCGCTGTCATCTCGTCGGCTCTCGAGAGTCTGTCCATCAAGTACGTGGATAATGATGCCGACCGGTCGACGGCGCAGGGAGACATGGCCATTCTGCTTTACCTCGATGGCCTCCACGGGAAGCGAAGTGAGCCCAGCACGGGCCACGCCCGCATCTTGACGCGCTTCCAGCAGGGCCACGCCCGCATCTTGACGCGCTTCCAGCAGGGCCTCGCCCTCCTTGACAAGTGGCGCGCTATCAGATCGCAGGAAACAGAGGATGTGACTGTGAAGCAACCAGCCAAGCCACTGAAACGGGAACTCACAGTCTGGAACGATTATGCCGCCGAAGATGAGAGCATCGCAGGTGAGGTCGTATCCATTGCCGACTTTGCCGTCTGGCCGGTCCTGCACGATATTGTGCAGACGCTCGGCGAGGGGGTCCTAAACGGTACGAAGTCCTTGAAGAAGTATTATCAAGCGTTTTCGGAGAGGGAGGCTACGATGAAAGTATTGGCTGTTGACCCGCCGTCGGTGACGGCGGCAGAGACACAAACAAAGCCGGAGCCTCAATCTGAAACGGAGGCAAAGACAGAGGGAGGGGCAAAACCAGAAGCAGAGGGAGATGCAGGGGTAAAAGCAGAGGAATAGGTAAAGACAGAGGGAAGGGGGACAGCAGAGGGAAACTCAGAGGCAGCGGCAAAGAAGAAGACTGCGAAGCAAAGACTCTCGCGCTTGGTGCTGCGAAAAAGACGGATGATGTTTCGAAGGCGCAGTAGTTGACAATATAGCCCGGAATCTGGAGGTTCAACATTAATTCAAGGAACGAACCAAAATTAATTCCACCTGAGACGACCAAGCCGACGTGTGCAGGGCACGGCGCCCGGGTGCGTCATGACCATCTAGTGTACTGAACGGTGACATGGAGTTGCCGCTTGGATCCGGTTCTGTCAAAGCATGCTGTCGTGTCAAAACAACATCCGACTGCACTGTGCGTGAAACCTGTTGAAGATTCGGTAGCCTATCTAGTGCGAGGTAGATACAGGTACATACGCAGCATAACGAGTTAAGACGCCAGCCCGCAACTCCATTTGCAAGAAAAAGAGATAGAAAAAAAAAGTGATTTTCTTCCATCATCGTGTACCAGGACCATGTGGCCGTGACAGGAGGAAGTCGGTAAGCAGACACACGATGAGTCAATCTTCAAGTTTGTAAGTACATTTCATTCGTCTTTCGATCACACATGTCTCACCCGGCCGCTCTATGCGCGCGAGGACACCCAGGGAAGTGGGTAGGTTCCAACCCAGTCTGACACCTCGGACCGCAGCTGCACAATCTCGGGGTCCGAGTCGCCGTTGCCCAGGTGTGCCATGAAGATGCGTTGCAGGCCAGGCTTCTTCTCGCCGCGCTCGGCGGCCGCCTTCTTGGCCGCCTTATCAATGCGCACAGCAATGGTGACGGCGCGGTCGATGATATCAGCGACGCGGCCAAAGTCCTCCTCGCTGAAACCCCTCGTCGTCATGGCCGGGGTGCCGATACGCAGGCCGCCGGGTACAAGCGCCGAGCGATCACCAGGCACGGTGTTCTTGTTGGATGCGACGCCGACGAGCTCCAGCACACGCTCGACGCGGCTGCCGTCAATGCCTTGGGGCTTGAGGTCGACCAGCACGAGGTGATTCTCCGTGCCGCCACCGACGAGCTTGTAGCCAAGGCCGCCCTTCTCCTTGGACTCCCCGAGGCGGTGGGCTAGGGCCTTTGCGTTGGAGAGGACCTGGGTCTGATAGGCGCGGAATTCGGGGGTCTGGGCCTGCTTGAGCGCGACCGAGAGGGCCGTGATGGTGTGGTTGTGGGGGCCGCCTTGGTGACCGGGGAAGACAGAGGAATTGATGGGGTTCTCGAGGTTGTACAGCTCGTCCTCTTTGGTCTTGGCATTCTGCCTCCTCACGCCCTTGCGGAAGAAGATCATGGCGCCGCGAGGCCCCCTCAAGCTCTTGTGACTTGTGGTTGTGACGATGTCGGCAAATGAGAATGGACTGGGCAGGACCTTGGCGGCAACGAGACCGGATATGTGAGCCATGTCGGCGAGGAGGTAGGCGTCTACCTTGTCGCAGATCTCGCGAATGCGCTTGTAGTCTATGAGGCTGCTGTAGGCACTAGCGCCAGCGACGATGATCTTGGGCCGGTAGATGATGGCCATCTCCTCGAGCTTGTCGTAATCAATGATGCCCGTGGTCTCATTTAGACGGTAAGGCACTGTCTCGAAATACTTGGAGATGGCTGAGATCTTCTTGGTCGGAGTCTGGTATCCGTGGGACAGGTGGCCGCCGTGAGGCAGGTCGAGGCCCATGAGGCGGTCATGGGTGTTCATGAGGGCAGAATACACGTAGAGGTTGGCCGGCGCACCGGAGAGGGCTGAGAGAAGAAAGAGAGGTCAGTCACCCAGAGCAAAAAAAAAAAGAAAGAATCGTCCCGTAGGTGGGTAGTCTTTTCTCGTGCGTGTGTCTACATACCTTGGACGTTGACGCCCCATTGGGAGGGGTCGAGATCGAAGGCCTCCAGCGCACGCTGCTGGCACAGCCGTTCCGACTGGTCGATAAACTCATTGCCGCCGTAGTATCTCGCTCCAGGATAGCCCTCGGAGTACTTATCTTCGCTGGGCGTTAGATGTATACCATCTCGCGGTTACCGAGGTTGGTTTTCTGGCTTACTCTGCATGACACTGCCCAGGGCGTCGAGGACGGCCTGAGATGTGAAGTTCTCGGAAGGAATGAGGTTGATGAAGTGCTTCTGCCTGTTCTTTTCCTTCTCGATAATGTCGAAGACGGCCGGGTCGGCTTGCTGCAGGTTGCTCGAGAGAAGCTGTGTACACCACCAACGCGTCAGTCCATGGCGGTGGTCAATTGATGCAGCAAAACTTCCTACCTGCTGCTGTCCCTCGACATTCAGGGAAGACAGCGGCCTGACAGCTCCACGCGACTGGAGGACAGGCGCCGATCGAGCATGGGCGGTTGGCCTCTTGATTATGGCAGCGGCGGCGGGCGAGGCGCAACGGCGCAAGGCACGAGACGTGCTTCGGAGGGCGGAGGCAGACATGGCGGCGGAGAGGTACGGCCCCGGGTCTTCAATCGTTTGTCCTGGGACACCACTTGAGCCGAACAATGCCTTGACAGGAGGGGGGGACGGCTGGTTAAAGTAGGAATGGGTAGGAGTGAGTCGACAACGGGCGGTGTCGGCGGGGATTGGAGTCGTGCGTCGAGCAACTTGCCACAAGAGGGAAGCTCCAAGAGGCACTGTGGTTTCCTTTCCGGCTGGTAGAGCCGAATCCAAGCGGTCATCCGTCAATCACCCCTCCCGAGAGAGGGAAGGCGAGCTCCACATGCCTGAGAGCCGACAACGCTGTGCACGCGCCAGCCACTGCCCATCTACCGGCCCCCCCTTGCCTGCACCTTCCACTTTGCCCCCCAAGTCCTTCCCTGTGACGAAAGAACGGAAGAGAGGGCTGGGGCAGGCCAGCACGGTGCTCGTTAGATAAGCAGAAAATCGGGGCTGGGGGTTGCTACTGGCTCACAGTGCCCTCTCGCCTGCGTCGTGGGCCTGTCAGTGTGTACGTGCGTGAGCGAGAGAGAGGGAGCCGTCAATAAATTGGCCAGTCGCCCTCCTCGGCGCTGCCTGCCCTTTCTCTTCTTCTCTTCTTTACAACTAAATTGGAGATGATGAGACCGCTTTCAAAACTCGCATACTGCTCATTCCGCCTCACGGCGGGAGCATGCTGACATGTCCCGGCACACCTCACCACCTTTGCAGGGACAATTCTGAAGCAATCTGATCCAATCCATGTTGTTCGTGCTTTCATTGTCTCTTTTTGGCTACCTCCAATGCTCATTTACCCAACTGTTACCCAATCTTTTGTCTCCCAAGCCTGGCCGCCATTGCCCTCGCCCCCCCTCCCATTTGTGCACCCGTCCCGCTGCGGCCCATCTCTGGCGCCGCTCCATTTTTGACTCGGTGCCCCGACTCGGTGCTCCTGAATCGGCAATGAGAGAATGTGATGCTGCTGCGACCTTGTGAGCAACAACAAGCTGTTTTTGCATACCCTTGTAACGACACGATTTCCAAAGTGATGTGACAACCTTCGACATCGCTCGCATCGTGAACGCAAGAAAAAGTCCTAAAGCCACATCGATTTCACACCTCGTACCTGGCCCACGGTCAACGTACCGTACCCAAAGGTCGGGCCCTATCACCTGCGCTATGACACGATTTTGTAACACCGAGGCACACAAACATTGACTGGAAGCCACCACTTTCCCACTCCCTGTTTTTTTAGTGTTCCTGATAACTGATGTCTAGGGTATCGAGCTCATGGAGCCTTGGCATTTTTACAGACATGCAAAAGAAGTGCAGACCGAGCCAAGTAAGAGTGTCATGTCTTTTCATTTGCATGTCGACGCATTCCATTTTTTCAATGCTACATGCCAAAGCCCTGCTCGTCACCGCGACGGCCAAGTAGGACGCAAAAAAAAGAATGACCCAACCCGATGACTCCGAATGTAGCCTCCTCAGGACCGTGATCGAGATGCAGTCGTCTTCATTTATTTGGTCTCCTCCTCGACATCGCCCATAAGAGCGTTGCGCTTGGCAGTCTGCCTCTCCACCTTGCGCTCGCGGGCGGCCTTGGTCTTCGCGCGCTTGGCGTCCATCTCCTCCTTGAGGGCGTTCTCGCGGGCCTTCTCGGCCTTGGCACGGTGAATCTGTACGAGCCGTGTCAGTCATCCGCTGGCACATCTCGGATCGCCTGCTCCATGGAATACGTACGTGCTCGACAAGGGCGCGCTTGTGCTTGAAGGTGTTACCCTTGCTCAGGTGGTAGAGCTCGTGGTACAGGTGCTTGTCAATCTTGCCGTTGTTGCGGTACTTGACCAGGAGACGGCGGAGGACGCGGAGGCGGCGCATCCAGAGGACCTGGCTATTTCGGGGGTCAGAACCAACGTCCCTCTCGTGGCGTCTGATGATTTGTTCAGGGAGAGCACAAACCTGGGCATACGGGCGTCGGCGGTACCCTTCCTCTTACCGAAGCCACGGTGACGACCGATGCGACGGGCAAGGTTAAGCTCACGGGCGCGAGACCTGGAGTGCATGGTGACGGGCTTGCGGATGATGAGGCCATCGGAAACGAGCTTGCGGATGGACTGGCGGGAGTTGGCGTTGCTAATCTCGCTGACCTCGTTGGGGTCGAGCCAGATCTTGCGCTCACCGCAGCCGATGACCGACGCGGCCAGGCGCTTCTGGGTGCGGAGGTTGACCCTGTGTGGCACCGAACATTAGTATCAGGTCGTAATTATAAATTTTTGTTCCCCTCGTCATTTTCATGTTGAGTCGCGGCTGGCGGAGTGGTGTGCTGGGAGAATTGGACGTCGTCGATCTTGGTTGTGGGAGAGTAAAAATTGTCGTGCAAGTTGCTGGCTCCTCTCGTGTCGTCAAACTGGCCCCTCGCTGTGCCTTCTTGCACAGGGGCGGATCGTTTGCGGGTGTCGAAAATATATCTCGATCGAATCTCCCAGCATCGCACCCGTACCACTGCTCAATCTCTCGATGAATCTCTCGTAGCCAACTTACATCTTGAATGCTGTCCTGGCGGATGGTCGTGCCCGGGTTAGTTGGTCGTTGAGAAAAACTGAAGAGGGGAACGGAGGCGGGTGTCGAGTTCAGTTCAGATTTTCGAGACGTGCTTGTGGGTTGGGTGGAGCCCAGCCCAGGCGTAGCGGACGATTCGTCCCACTAAGCGAGGGCTCCTGCCGGATGATTCATGATGACGGTCACGTGATGAAGCCCATCAATTCGATTCGGAGGTTATATAACTGTTTAATGCATACCGAAATCATCACGCAGTCTCTATGCAGTTACATCAAGTACCTGGGATGGTCGGCCTGGGCCACTCTTGTCTTTACTGCACTCGCTCATTGATCAGAGCAGCAAGTGACACCAGAATCATTCACCAGAATACCATCGACCCCCCCCGTCACGGACGTGTCCACGAGAAACAGCTGTTCCTTGTATTCTAATTTCTTTGGAAATCAAATCGCAGGTGGCACCTATTTGCCGAAAATGTCCTCACCCACATCTACCTTGCCCACACTCCAAATCTCCTTTTCGTCTTCGACCTCATCATTGGACAATCCCAGTCCACCCTGTCCGCCCTCTGCCTCTCTTCTCTCACGCACCTGAGCTCCCAGCCGGAGAGCCACACGCTTGAAGTAGTCCTGCATGCTCCTCTTTGCGTTGGGCGCAAGACCAGCATTATCCACATACTTGTCAAATACCTTGCTTTCCTCGTCCGCCACGTTGAATAGACTGACGAAAGCGGCTTCTGCCGCAAGCTTAACGGGGATCACAGGGTCCCTCACGCTCGCAAACACAGGCGTGGCGAGCAGAGGCGTGTGCGGGCGTACCATGTCCATGTCAACGCGACTCAAGGTTCGTGCAACTACCAGAGCCAGACGGCGGGAGTCTGTTGGCTGGCCAGGCTGGATGATGCCTGCCAGTGTCTCAAATATCTTCTTGTTGGCTTCAAACGTCTTGGGCGACTCCGAAAGCAAGTACTTGCCTGTGGCAAGGATGAAGTTGTCGGCGATGAAAGGCTGCCGATATAGTTAGTGGGTGTAAAAAGCCACCACATGCTTGTTTTCACTTACAGTCTTATTTGTCATACCGTGGCAGAGAACCTCAGGGAGGTCGTCGGCCAGCGGCCCGCCGAGCAAGCTTTCCGGTGACTCCACAAGCACTGCGTTTAGTGCCAGAACGGAGGACTTGCTGATTTGGTTTGTGATGACACGGTTCCTCAGAAGACCATGTGCGGCATCCTCGGGAACGTTCTTAATTAGGGCTCCCAGAAGCTTGGCGCTCGTGATGGTCATTGCAGAGTCCTTTTCATCGCCTTCCATGTCAATTAGGCCCAGCACCGCGGCACGCGACGATTCGCCCATGTTAGCGCCGGCCTTGCTGATAACCTCATACAAAGCGCTCAGCATGGCAGTCTTGACACCCGCGTCAGATGTCTTCGATCCCGTTACAAGCTCGGCGATGAGGGGATCGATGCGAGGAGTATACTTGATTAGAGTCCCCAGAGCCTTGGCAGCGCGAGCTCGCAAGAGTTCACTTGTCGTGTCAGCCAGCGACTTGGCGAATGTGCGCTGAAGTTGAGGCAAGAAGGGCTTCAGTGCAATCGGCATCTTCTCCAACAGATTGTTGAGAGTTAGGAGAATAGCAGCCTTGACTTCGGTAGACCTTTCGGACACCACACGAATGAGGGGTCCAGTAATCTGCGTGACGAACGGCTTGAGCGCCGTCTCACTGGCACGGTCCACAATGTCGGAAATAGCCAGAGCAGCTTGCGTGCGTTGCTCTGCTGTGCCATTCATCAGACCCTGCAAGAATATAGGCAGAATAGCGTTGATGCCCTTTGGTAGCTCGAAGCCCTTTAGGCTTGCGCCAGCGACACCAACATGCTGCAAGGCCTGGCGTGTTGAGAATACGAGCGCCTCCATTTCCTCCTTCTTGAGTTTTCGCGTGAACTCGTTGAGTGCAGTCCAGGAAGCCTTGACAACATCGATATCTCCATCATCAAACGAAACAAGCAACGACCTGATAATATCTTGGTTGTATCGTGAATAATCGACCTCGCCAGCAGCAAAGAATTTGGCGAGATGATTTGCCGTCGCCTGGCGTCGCCTATGGTCTTCGTGTTTGGTAAGTTGCAGAAGCACATTCATTACCGTATTTAATCCGTCATGCTCGTCAATCGACAGAATGACGGTGTCAAAGGATGTCTCCAGATCAACGCGTAGGTCATCCTCTTTGCAATTGACAATGTTATCCATAAGAGAGTTGATGATATTGGGCAGGCGCCGGTTCATGGCGGCACCAGCAACTCGGGACAGCGAGGCGAGCGCCTTGGCATCGAAAGCAGTAATGGGCGGTGTGATGAGTGTGGGGATCAAGTTGGGGAGGATGATGTTGGATCGTGTCGTCTCTGTGAGAAGAGTCAAAAGAGCAGACAGAGCATTGTCGGCCTCGTTCTCTGAGCGCAGAAGGTTGAGGAGGTAAGGAAGAACTTGGTCCACAGCCTTCTTACCCAGGATCTGCTGTAGAGAGTCGAAGGCCTCGGCAGCGGCTTCTCTGACCTCGGGATCAGAGTCAGTGAGTGCTGTTCGGACGACCGAGATGAGGGTCTTTTCATGGTCCTCCAAAGCCTCCTCAGATGCAGACGAGATGAGCTCCTTGAGAGCCAGACAGATGCCCTGCTTAGAGTCCGAGTCCGTCGAGGTCTGAAGTCCTTCTTCGAGAGTGGGCAGGAGCGTGGATAACACGCCATCGCCGGCCTTGCGAATGAGCTCGCCAAGGGCGTTGCTTGCAATAACCTTGTGCTCCATGTTGGAGCTTCCCAGGCGACGGATGATGAGTTGCGTGAGAGTCGGCACAAGTTCCTTGAGGGTGCGGGGGCTCGAGACAAGCGCCTTCCAGACACCAATGGCAGCAGAGCGAACAGCGTTGGCAGTATCGCAGCGGCAGACGTAGAGTGCAGAGAGAATCTTGTTGCGCTTCTCCTCGCCGAGCACTTCACGCAGAGAGGCGCCGGCTTCTCTGGCCATCTCCTCCTCCTCCTCGCCAGGTTCAGCGTTACCGGTGATGCCGGTGAGGTTGAATAGAAGGTCACCGACAAGTTCCACGGAGCTCAGACGGATGCGGTAGCTGTCGTCAGCCAATCCGCGCTCGAGTTCAGGGAGCAAGAGGTCCACGGCCCTCATGGCAAAGTTCTTGACAAGCAAGCGGCCAGCGCGAAGCGCGGTCTCACGAATAGACTCAACATCATCGGCAAGACCAGCCAAGATGGGCGGGATGATGCGCCCGAGGTAGCTGGCGAAGCTATTTCCGAAACATACGGGCAAGAAGATAAACAGAGACATGAAGCCTTCGCGAACGGCAGGCTTGGACGACTCCACGTTCTGGAGAATCGTGGGAAGCGTCTCCTCGAGCCTTGTCGTTCCAAGACCGGCAAGGACCTCGCTGAGAGCTTGCGCCGATCCCAGACGGTCTCCGGCTCCGGTGTCGGCCTTGAGGGTTTGCATGAGGCCTGGAATGAGGTCTGGCAGTGCCTCTTCGCCCAGCTTTTCCATCAGAGAACCCAGTGCCCTTGATGCCGTCGCACGCGTCGTCGGTACTGGATCCACGATAGCAAGCTTGAGACCAGCAACTAAGATGGGGAGGTGAGAGATGAGGTCCTTCCGCTCGGTCAAGTGAGCCAGACTGCCAATGACCTGAGCAGCCTTGCGCTTTGTGTTTGACCTCTCGCCGAGACCTCGTTGAAGGATCCTTGTTACCAAAGCCAAGGATGGGGCGTCAAGGTAGTGAACGAACTGAACCTTGATCAGAGCATCGAGAGCGTCGTCGGTGTACTTGGTGGGATCACTGAGGGCCTTCAGGAGGATGTCAACCAAACCCTTGACCTCGGGGTTGCTGATGACTTCGCCGAATCGCTTCAGACTCTTGTTCGCCCCCGACCTGACCTCCTTGTGACTGTCGTTCAGGACTGCGGTTAGGGGGGGGATGATATCGGGCAGGCTCAGAGCCAGTTGCTGGGGATCCAGGTAGGCCATGGCACCGAGAAGGTCGCAAGCACCCTTCTTACTGCGCCATTGCTGGTCATCCAGACCACGGAGCAACGTCGGAAGAATTTGCTTGACGCCATAGGAGCTCAGCTTAGCAAAGCAAGCTTTGGCTGCAGCAAGACAAGCATCGCGGACATCTGCATTACTATCGCCGAAGCCTGTCAGCAATTCAGGCACGATCTGAATAACATAAGGCTCAAAAATCCGGCCAAGCAGCGATGACAGAAGCTCCAACGCCATGAGGCCAGCTTCGCGCTGACTGGCTTCTTTTTTATTCTCAATTGCACCCTTGAGCGTGGTCATGATGCGATGATCTTTCAGGGTGGAGATGCCGCAACCCTGCACGAGACCAGCAAGTCCGTATGCAGCACCTCGCTGCTCAGAATACTTCTTCGACGTAAGAAGCACGCCCAAGACCTGTTGAAAGTATTTGGGAGTCTGGTCCCGGCATGCCTGAACCAGAGGAGGGAGACAATCGGCGATGGCGTACTGCACGGTCTCCGACGGCGTGCTCAAAGTGGCCAGCAGCCGCTCAACCACAATCGGGAGTTTGGCATCTCCTTTCTTAAGATGCTTCGCCAGCGCGCCGTACATGATAATGACGGCCTCACTGACGCGATCAGCGGCCTCGGTACTCTTGTCCGGGCCCTCCAGGTTATTCTCGAAAGCGACCATCAGCCTGTCTATCATGCTCTTTCCGTGATAATCGATAGCGCTAATGGCGGCTTCTAGCATCTCACTTCGAACTGCAGCGTTCTGGTCTCCCAGGGGCCCCTTCTGGATAAGGAAGTCGAAAAAGGGATCTAGCTGTTGCTTCTTCATATGAGGACCCAGCTCCTTGAAGGCCGAACCAATGCCGTGACGACCCTCCCAAGGGTCGGCAAGGTCAAGCTTCTTTGGCATGCCGTACTGATCGAGCTCCTGCTGGCGAGGCTTAGCAAGTTCGGCATATGTCTCTTCAAGCTTTTCAATCAGCGGTTCGATGACCTGCGGATGCACACTGCTAGCTTCGGCTAGTGATCGAGCTGCAGCTCGTCGCAATTGACCGTCCTTACTGGACAGGTAGGGCAACATCTCGAAAGCTAGCTTCTCTGACACCTCGAAGCCTTCCGTCCAAATCTCTCTACCAAGCTCAGAGTTCTCTTCGACGTCATCATGGCAAGCAAGCCAGATCTCTGTCGAAAAGACCGCTTCACTCATGTCAACCTCAGCGCTGATTGACTGGAGAACGGTGGATCTCACAGAGACCTGTGGAACCAAGGAGCCACGAGCCAGTACTCCGATCTCTTCTGAAGTGATGTTCGGAGCTATACAGCGACAAGCGTCGGCGAAGCAATCCTTGATGATCTTGAAGTGTTGAGTGTACTGCTGCATTGCAGTGACCAAGACGGACAGCACTTGGCCTCGTGGTGTTGTCTGATCTTCGCATACGTTTGTGTGGAAGCTAAGGAATTCGATTGCAAGGACAAGCTGGGTATCGCGATCATCAGGCGTCGACCCAAGACCACCACTCTCGAGAATAAAAAAGATGAGAGGGAGAGTGTAGGTAAGAGAGATGGGATCGAAAGGGCGCTGCTCGCCAGAAAATCGAAGACGATATAACACTCGTGTTACGAGCTCTTCAACTGGCTCTTGCATCTGGCTCTCGGGCAGGGATGTTACGCCCCGTGCACGAAGTGTAGCTACGCCAACAAAAGGCCTGAAAGGACCCAATCTGCTCGAGATCTTCTCAGAGCAGGCGAGATAAGCAGTAGATGCGGCTTCGCCGGTCAACATGCTGGCTCCAGCGTCAATCACGCCGAGTAGGGCCATGATCACAGGGCCCATCCACAGGGCTGCCTCTGTGGGAGGGCCCGAGGCAAGGCTCTGAATGATACCGATGCCCCTGAACAGCCTGGCTTCGAGCAGACGTATAGAGTGCCGGATGGCAGATTCTTTCTTCAGTTGGGCGTTGACGCGTGCCGTTTCCTCGGCGGTAAGCTTCTTCTGCTGCCCCTTTTTCTGTGCCAACGACGAGCGAAGCTCAGCCTCCCATTTGAGGATATCGTAGTCCTTGTTGTTTTTGTCCGGGACGGTGTCTTGTGCTTTTTTGGCCAGCACGTCCACGAATGCCGTGCCCTCTGGTGTTCTGTAGATTGCAGCCTCCAGAGGTCCAATTTTCTTCAACTCCTCAACCGCAAGGTCCTGCTCGATAAGTTCAACAATGCGAGGCGTCATAGTCTCGGGTGCAACAAAGGCGAGCTCGGCGGCAGCATTGCACGCAGCCTTTTTGACCAACGCAGAACTTTGTTCTGCACCCGATTTGTTGCGGATCTCGTCGAGTAGATCGGCTTCGTACCGACGAGCCAGGTCACCAGGGTCTTTCTCTACGCGCAGACAGAGATCGATCCAGTTCGACCTTGGCAGAAGCTCTGGCCGTGCGAGCACAAATAGAGCACAAAGCTGGCGCTCTAGATGCTGCTCTTCAGGTACTATTTCTCGCTCTTGCCAGTCTTTTGGAGACAGGCAAATGGCCCTGACCACGAGGTGAAGGCTGTTTCGCTCTGTTCGAGCTAACACAGCCGCAGTATCCTTTTCACCCGCATCTAACGCCTCGAGCCAGTGCCAGATGGCACCCACGATTGCTGTGGAAATCAACGTTGGTTGAGCGGCGTATAGGCTTGATAGGCTATCAAGGGCCAATTGTCGAATCTTGGGCGTGACAGCCGAGGCACAAATCAGGTAGATATAGGCTTCCGACCAAGCAGTTTTGACATCGCTAGGGGTAGCAACGGTGAGGCCAGATGCGGCTGATGCAAGAGCGCGGGACATCCAAGTGAGCTCGTCCTCTGTAGCGATTTTTCCATAGACGCGAGGGTTGAGTAGGAAGGAAGGTTTCGGATCCAAAGTCATAGCCTGCTTGAGGATCGATGCCCTGGGGGTAGGCAGCTTGACGGCTCCAAAAAGCTTGCTACCAGAGGCAGAGCACAGGAGAGCCACGACGACGTAAGCGCCAATGGTGGCGTTGTTTTGGGCAGCCAACTGTGGGTTCGCAACAACTTCATTGTGTGCATCCACGAGCTTTGGTAAGATGCCTTCGGCGAATTTGAGGGTGGAAGACGATGTTGACTGGACTTTGGTTATGTCTCCAATAACCTCTCCAGCGCGGAGGATCCAGATCCTCCGAAGCGCAGGTTTCTTGTCTGCCGCACCCTTGATAAAGGCGTCTAGGACGGGCTTGGGCACGTCGAGATCCGACTGTAGAAGATGTGAGGTTGATCTGGCCAAGGCCGCAGTTTCTGCTGCTACGGCTGCCTCATTTCCTTCCTTCGCAGTCACCGTTGCGAGGGCCGTGGCAATCTTCCCAGCAACCGTGTCAGATTGCGGGAGGGCCAAGAGCATCTCGCAGTGAAGAATCCTGTGATCTGCAGACGCCAGCTTTCCCCCCTTCAAGGGAGTAACGACCTCATCACAGGCCTTTTCCAGGGCCTTGTCATCGTGGCTCCTGGATGCAATCAGGTCGAAGGCGGCGACAGTGCTTGACCTGATAGCAGGGTTGCTAGATTTGACATTGGCCAAGATGGGTTTGAGCAAACGCTCGCTTAGGATTTGTGAAAGATCATGGGAAGGCGGGAGAGAGCGGACGAGAGGAGCGAGGACCTCCAAAACAATCTCAGGGGCTCTCAGCAGACCCTTCTCGATAGTTGGGATGACGTCTTTGGTGAGCTCGTCCAATGTGACAAAATCGGAGAAGAAGTCACGCAAACCAGCAGCGACATGATCAGGCACGGCGACACGAGAGCCCACAACCTCTCTGGTGTAGAAGGCGAAGTAGGACGCCTTCAGAGTCTCCAAGACTGCGCCAGCGTCAGGCTTGCGAGAGGCGACCCCAGCGATAACACCGAGAAGGATAGCGTTCTTGGCGGTAGGCTGCGCAGCCTTGGCCGTGAGAAGTTCGACAGCCTCCTTCACGGTCTTCTCCAAGTCGGCGGTAGGGGCGAACAGCTTTCGCAAACCTCTCCGGGTCACGACAATGGCGGCGCGGGCAACAGTGCCTCTTCCTGCGGGTTGCTGGCATTTTTCGAGCGAGTCGGCATTGGCAAGCAGTATTTGAGGAGCAACCTGATGCCAAGATGGCGTGCCTGACAGTTCTTGCATGAAGATGCTGCACCATTCGACAAGCACGAAAGCGCTGGTTATGGCAATGCCAGGCTTTACAGATTCGGCCCGCAGAATGGAGGCAAGTTTGGCTAGCAATTCGGGTTCCAGGCCGCTAGCCAGCAGGGCAGACAAGCATTTTTGCGCACCAAGACGGGACTGGCGGTCGACGTAAAAGGCATGTGTCCAGAACAGGAGCTGAAGAAGCTTGGGAACGAGGGACAGGTCGAACTCTGCGAGGCACAGGTCAGGTCGAGGCTACGGAATCGCAACGAGGTCGATCGGTGGGCATTGTGGCAGGACGTACTCTTTTGGGTTATGCGTTCTTGTAGTGCGCGCAGCTGATCGACTCTGACCCTGGTGGAAGAGGAGGTCAGAGCTCCTTTGAGAGCCACGAAGTCGACATTGGCAGAGCCAGAATCAGCGCCGTTGGCGACAGGTTCGGCTGCGACTTCGTTCATTGCGACGGCGTGTGAGATGGGACACAAGAGACGTCGGTCATCTGTGGCCGGCGCTTCAGTTGTCCTATTGCGCCAGGGACAGAGACAAAGGCGGTTGGTGGGGTTTGAGGTGAGTTCGGTAGGGGCGTGTATGCTGGTGGGCTAATGGCAGAAGTCGAGTGTTCGAAATTCCAGCGATTATCAAAACCACTGCACACAAATGGAGCGAGTACACCTCGCCCAAGCCTAGGTACCTTGTTGCTACAAACTGCCTAGCCTAGGCAGTTTAGGATTGGCTTGCCAGGGCGCAAATGGTGGGGTACAGCTTCGGCCAGCTCAAAGGAGCAGGCGGTCAGGATCTGGGACTTCGTTGGGAGTGCCCGCATTATACTGTACGGGGAAGGACAGGTCAGCTCAGGAGGCCATTGGGAAGGCGGTTCGAGCCTGCCACCTAGGAAGGCTCGCAACTGCCTTGGGACCAAAATCCAAGCCCCCTTCCACACCCGCCAGGTACCTATCGTCCCATACGCAGCGAGGTAGGTACACGCAGGGTTCAACACTCAGACTTGGGGTTCTTGCTCTTGCACACTAGATTAATTCGTTTCTCATAAGCGACTCAGACAAGCCGCACACAACTGGCCTCGAGACCATGTGCTCCATGACTGGTCCTTTGCGTTGAAGTGATGCTCATATCACTAGTCACAATTATGGGAACTCGGGTTTGACAACGCACAGCATTTCCATCTCGTGGCAGTGGACGTCTTTATCAGTGTAGCGTGCGTACCCAGGTAGCGTCATGGATGCCCACATTTACATACTGCTGCCCCACGTACCAACCCTCTTAGCGGGCTGTTGCGGGCAGGCAGGGAGGGAGGCACAAACGGGTAAGGGCAATCGGGCAACATCTCACCTCACAGTCTCATCGTCAAGCAGCACGATCTTCTTGTACCAATCACGCACAACTCGCGAGCTACCCCGTCCAGAATCTCAGCGCTCTGTAGGGTCTACCTCGCACTCATCCATCACAGAAAGATTCCTGTCGCAGGGTCTGCTGTTAGCCCCCTCGAAAGTTTCTCATCCTTCTTTGACGGCTGTTCTGAGGAATTTGGAACTCACATGATGGCCAACTTGTCCCTGATGGAGACACTGTCCTAAGAATCAAGTTTCCATTGCAAAACACCCCCTTCTTGCTTATTTTTCAGTTCATCCCAGCTTTTTTCTTTCTTGGTCTCAGACCGTAACTAGACTCTTCACTTGGGGCGTTAGCGGCGACAGTACCACCTGCAGCAGCAACAGCGAGCATCGTCGCTTGTCACATCCCAACTCTTGATCAAACTCGGACCACACACAAGGACATCAGCATCATGGCCAAGAAGAAGAAGCCCGCCAACAACCCCGCACGCGGCTTTGCGACGACATCCGTCGCCTCGAAACCCAGGCCAGAAGTCCTCGAAGGTGCTGAGATCGCGCCTGATGTTGCTTCCCAACCAAAGCACAACGCCAAGGGCGGTGCAGCTACAGCCTCGGGTGCCCAGACACCAGCTACAAACGCCGCAGGTGCTTGCGGCCACCAGCGACTCTGCTGCCGAAAGCAAGGACCTGAGCCCAGAAAGAGTTTGAGAGGCGACTTTGAAGGAGTCCGAGTTGCAGTTGATGGTAGAGAAAAATGCTGCAAAGACGAAGGCGCGACGTCAACCGACAGAAACTCGCCAGGAGACAGATCGTCGTCTGCTCAGAGAACAGGCAGAGACGATTAATGTCCGCAAGTGGCTTCCCCAAAGAGCTCATGGACCACATACTTGATCTCGTTCAGGCCGAGGGCCGGTTTCGCCTCCTCGAACGTCTCGGCAGAACACAGCACCAGCGCAAGATGCCCCCAGAGAAGACATGGTCATTCGCCTTTGGGCACTGCAGCAAACACTTTCTTCCGTGGGCTTTCCCCAGGAACGCGTTCAGGCTGTCACACAGCACATTCTTGATATATCGCCCAACATCCCTGCCACAGCGAAGGACAGCATATGGGGTCTCGAAGAAGCCATGGAGTGGCTTGCCCGAGAGTTGACCGCCGATGAGTTGCCTGATTACGAGGGTCGCGGCAAACCTAGCCTGAAGCCTACAGGTGGGCTCTGTCCTACCTGAACCCGGTGTATGTAGGATTGACTGCTGACCAGAATAGAAACACCGGCCGACAGCCCGCTCACGTCAGGCACTACAACTCCGGGCTACTCCGAAGCTCCTTTCCGTCAAACTAAAGGAAAACACGGAGCGCAAGCGCAGGCTCAAATACCTAGCAAAAAGGCTGCCATCACATGTGACAGCGATATAGAACCGGATGATTTAATCCCTGTATATATCGAAACCAAGTCAAAGCTCTTTTCAGCAGAGCGGGCACACCAAGAGAGCAAGCGACAGAAGCCCTTCGTGCCCACAGACGAAGGAGTCATCCCGAGGCTGCAGGCGAAGCTGGAAAGGATCGAAAAGGATGTACTTTTCGACAAATATCCCGCTGAGCAGCAGTGGAAGGCTAGAAAGATGGCGCTGGAAAAAGAACTCGCTGCAATGAGAAGACAGAAAGCCCAGGACGCAACCTCGGAGGCTACAGAGACAAGTCCCGAGCCAACTGAAGAGCCTCTCACCGGAGATGTCAATGATGAAGCTGAACGCATGGCCGCAGAGATCCTAGCGGAAGGTGCAGGCGACGACGATGACGATGCACTGGCAGGTCTGTTCGACAGCCTACCAACCAACGAAGTGGACGCGGACACTGGCAAAACGAATACAGTTGTCAATGGCCCCGACGGAGTCAAGGTCACGATTCGGTCATTCGGAACATGGACAGGCGTGAGCCCGATGAGGGCGTTGGAGGAAGCCTGCCGCGCCCGGGACTCATCCGTCAAACTCCACTACGGTCTCATCTCGGAAGTACCATTTGCCAACCGCCACATGCTGAACATCAGTTGGAGCAAGACCCAGGCCATACCGCCTGCATCCTCAGACGACACGGTGCATGTTTCTGCTTACGCCAAAGCCTTCACCTATAGCATGAGGTCTGTGGCAGCTCCCGACAAGAAGCAGTCTGAAGCTTTCATCGCCACGTGGGCCCTATACCATATTTTTGGCCCCTCGCAAAAGGAAGAAAAGGTTGGACTACGTCTGCCTCCTGTCTGGAAAGAGCTCTGGGCCGAGCTTGCCGAAGCACGTAAGAGCTCCTTAGACGCCAAGGACCGAGAAGAAATCAGAATGCTTCGTGCCATGGTACGACAGAGACAAGATCAAGAACTCGAGGACGGTGTGATACTTCCCTCTGCCTTTCGTGGACGCGGAGCGGCGCGAAACGCCGGGGAATTGACCGAGGGGGCCTCGGATCCAGCGAAAAGGAATTTCGGAGGGCCTGAATATTTCCAACAAATATGGGCTAAAAAGTCCAGTACACCTCGCTATCAAACTATGCTGCAATCTCGAATGCAGCTCCCTATGTGGCAATTTCGTCAGCAAGTCGTGGATACAGTTGACCGTGAGCAAGTTGTCATCATCTGTGGTGAAACGGGTTGCGGCAAGAGCACACAAGTTCCCTCATTCCTGTTGGAGCACCAGCTGGCGCAAGGCAAGCCATGCAAGATATATTGTACCGAACCGCGCCGCATATCTGCGATATCGCTCGCACGTCGTGTGAGCGAGGAGCTCGGAGAGGGCCGGGGTGATATTGGCACGCCAAGATCGCTCGTAGGCTATTCTATTCGCCTTGAAGCCAACACATCCAAGGAGACGAGGCTGGTGTTCGCCACGACGGGCATCGTTATGCGCATGCTTGAGGGCTCGAACGATCTTCGAGAAGTGACGCATTTGGTACTTGACGAGGTGCACGAAAGATCCATTGACAGCGACTTTCTTCTTATCGTGTTGAAAAAGCTCATGCTCCGACGAAAGGACTTGAAGGTAGTTCTCATGTCTGCTACGGTGGATGCCGAACGCTTTTCCAACTACCTCGGGAACGCCCCTGTTTTGACAGTTCCCGGTCGGACATTCCCTGTGCAGGTTCGCTACCTGGAAGATGCCATTGAACTCACAGGTTTTAGCACTGGTCAGGCGAGCCAGGAGAAGATGGTTGATCTCGATGATGACGTGGAAACGGAAACGGAAGGTCCAAAGACGACTGTGGGGAGCGAATTGGCAAAGTATTCTGCCAAGACAAGAAACACGCTGGCTCAGATGGACGAATATCGGATCGACTTCGACCTTATCGTCCAGCTCATTGCCAAGATCGCGGCCGATCCGTCGTACTCGCAATTCAGTAAGGCAATCTTGGTCTTCTTGCCAGGTATTGCCGAGATCAGGACAATCAACGACATGCTCCTTGGGGATCCTTCGTTTGCAAAAGACTGGCTCATATATCCTCTCCACTCCAGTATCGCAACAGAAGACCAAGAGGCTGCCTTCCTTGTCCCCCCGCCGGGCATCAGGAAGGTCGTCTTGGCTACAAACATCGCGGAGACAGGAATCACTATCCCGGATGTGACTTGCGTCATCGACACTGGGAAACATCGCGAGATGAGATTCGACGAGAGGCGGCAGCTCTCCCGTCTCATCGATACGTTCATCTCGCGCGCGAATGCCAAACAGCGAAGGGGCCGTGCCGGTCGTGTCCAAGAAGGCCTGTGTTTCCATATGTTTACCAAGCATCGACACGACGCGCTCATCAGCGACCAACAGACCCCTGAGATGCTCCGCTTGTCCCTGCAGGACTTGGCGATTCGTGTCAAAATTTGCAAGATTGGAGGTATCGAAGAGACCCTGAGTGAGGCTCTGGATGCGCCTTCCGCAAAGAATATTCGACGTGCTGTCGACGCCTTGATCGATGTTCGAGCGCTGACCAATGCTGAAGAGCTGACGCCCCTGGGTCATCAACTCGCCAGGCTTCCTCTAGACGTGTTTCTTGGGAAACTCATTTTGTTAGGCACCGTGTTCAAGTGTCTGGATATGGCCATCACGGTTGCCGCTATATTGTCATCCAAATCCCCCTTCTCCGCTCCGTTCGGACAACGAGCGCAAGCTGACATGGTACGCATGGGCTTCCGACGTGGTGACTCCGATCTCTTGACTATTTACAATGCGTACCTGGCTTGGAGGCGAGTTTGTCAAACAACAAGTGCTTCTGGCGGAAAGGAGTTTCAATTCTGCCGCAAGAACTTCCTCAGCCAACAGACACTTGCCAATATTGAGGACCTTAAGGGCCAGCTCATGGTCTCTCTTGTGGACTCGGGATTCCTGTCCTTAACCGATGACGAGCGACGCGCACTGAACCGTCTGCGATACTCAAACAACTCACGCCGGCGTCATCAGCAGTTTTTTGAGATTCCACAACGCGTCAACCTCAACAGTGAGAACGATGCAATCACTACAGCTGTCATTGCTTGGAGCTTCTACCCCAAACTCCTCGTGCGCGACACGCCTGGTAGTCGCGGTTTGCGGAACGTGGGGAACAACCAGTCCATCAGCTTGCATCCCTCATCGGTCAATAAGGGTCACAACGAGATCAGGTGGCTGTCCTACTACCACATTATGCAGTCCAAGGCGTGAGTACTGTAGTCCTTCCAGACCATTTTGCAGTAGCTGATTCTCTTTCCTCCAGTGTCTACCACGCGCACGAGACATCGGCAGCCGACGCCTTTGCTATCGCCCTGCTTTGTGGAGATGTCAAGGCGGACGTAAGTTGCTCCTTCTCCACGCCATTCTAGCGGCTGGCTGGCCTTATGTACTGTGGAAGAATCTGCTGACACTGACCCAGATGTTCGCGGGCGTCCTGGTCTTGGACGGGAATCGCGCAAGATTCGCGCTGCCGGACTGGAAGACAATGCTAGTACTCAAGGTTCTGCGCACCCGGCTCAGGGAGGTGCTCACTCGTGCATTCAAACAGCCGGGCAAATTGCCCACGGCTCAACAGGAGCGCTGGCTCGAGGTGTGGCAGAAAATCTTCTCGCAGGACGCCCACAAAGAAAATGGATCGACGGCGGTCACCAAGGCCTAGAACCTTCTTCCGGGCTCAATGAAAGTAAAAAAGCAGATCCCCTGTAATTTGGCAATGAATGTACTGATGCCGCGGTCCTGTGAAGTTTCTTGTATATACCCATGCTGGGTCTGAGTGATCGGCGTGTCAGTTGTGTCGCATACTAGCCGAAAGATCGAGGTCAAGATGGCAGATCACACACGACACGGCAAATTGAGGTAAAAGCATAAGAATTGAAACTCGTTCTCGAGTTCTTTGAAAAGAGACCGGAAAAGTCCGGGCCTCTGGAAGGGAAGAGGGCCGTCAGCGTGTTTCCCCCTCCCCTCTCAGTGATGGATTCGAGTTATTGATACATGAAGGCAGCTTCCCCTCCCCCCTTTCTGCCTGTTCCTTCCATCTCCTCCTCGGAGGTTGACAAGACCTCTCGACATGAAATATTGTCGAACATGAAAAGAGGATAAACGCCGTATTAGATGCTCACTATTCTTTCGTGGCCCTTTCACTCTTTCTTCTTGGCGTCCTCATCTTCCTTTCCATTGGTCGTCGAGGAGATGCTGCCTCCGCCCAGGAACATGGCTTTAAACTCAGCGTTGCTCTTCATCGGCTTTGGCGGCGCGTCTCCTTTTTCCGTCGGCGGTGCAGACACAGCGGCGCCGTTCGCCTTAATCGGCGCGGCTCCCTTGCTCGCCACGAATCCGAGACCGCGCTTTGCGCCGCCCTTGCCGAGGACGGGCCGTCTGACGGTCGATGGCGCGAACGAGGGCTTACGGCTACCCGCGGACGCCTTGGCGAAGTCCTTTTTGGCGCCGCCGCCACCGTAGACAATCTTGTCCGTCCGCATCTCGCCCTTGGCGTGCCGAAGCTCGTCGACGGAGCCGGTCCGGAGTTTTCGGCCGTCGAGAAGGTATCCGTCTAGCTGCATCGCGGCGCGTCCCGCGCTCGCTGCGTCTTCAAACTCAACACTCGCGCCGCCGTGGCTCGGCTGCAGAACAAGACCTGTGAAGCCGGCGATCTTGCCGACAATTTCCTTGACGCGTGCATCGTTTACCGTATCAGGGATGTCGAGCAGGGCAATGCTCCGCGCGGCGACTTCCTCCCGCGCTTGCGACTTTGATGAGTCGCCGTTCGCGTCTTCCATCGTCTCGTCACCCCCATGGTCACGACTCGGCACCGGTGAGGCCGAGTTGCGCTCACCAGACACGGCGGCGGCGCGCTTGTAAATGACGGGTGTTGACAGTGCGACGGTCATGATCGAAGTGCGGAACTTGGTGCTGTTTAATTCCGCGACGGCCTTGTTGGCCTGCTCCTTGGACGCGAGCTCGATATAGGCAGTGCCGTAACCTTTGCCTCCCTTGTTGCGCGGTATGCTCACCCGTTGAACGGGGCCGATCTTGGAGAAGACCTCTTTGAGTTCGTCTTCGGTGACAACTGTATCCAGATTGGTAACGTGAAGCTCGCGACCCTCGTCCACTGCTCCGTCGCGCTTTTTGGCACGAGACGGATCAGAGAACATGGCTGTAAGTTTATACTCGCCGTCCAAGAGCTTGCCGTGTTTCTGCGTGGCTTTTGTCGAGGCCTCCCGCGTCCTGAAGGTAACATAGCTGAAGCGCCTACGCACATTGCCCTTCAGGCTGGGCATGCGGACGCTGATTATGTCGCCACAGTCTTTAAACAGGTTGCGTAGGTAATCGGGGCCCGCCGTCGGAGGATAATTGGTGACAAAGACGGTCAGGTCGGTGCCGGGCTCGACTCCAATCTGAGCCTCGCCAAAGTACTTTCCATCGCGCAGCAGCGCCGACTGAGCCTCTTCGGGTGACCTGAATTCAATCACGACAACTTGTGACTCGCCATCCTTGTCGGCGACAGTCTGCAAGCTGTTGATGTGTCCGTAGTCTTTGAAGTATTGCCGGATCTTGGTCTGCGTGACGCTGGCTGGGATGTTGGTGACAAGGACAGATGTGTTTTCGCGGTCCCTTTTGAGACTCTGCTGCGTTGAAGCAGAGTCGGCCTCGTTTCCATGATTTCGTTGACGCTTATTGGATCCCTCACCCAGAAGCTCTTCCTCGTCTGCCTGCTCGTCTCCGCGCTTCCGCTTGGGAGCCCGAGGGTGACTGCTGATCCGCTTCCTCTGCCGCATGCGCTGCCTGTTGTTGCTGGAGCTGGGCGGCATAGAGCTCTGCCGCCTGAGCAGCCTCGAGCTCACGACGTCGGGCGGTTTCTTTTCGAAGCTCAGTCACGCTGTCGGTCGCGTCTCTCACGGTGCTGGGAAGTTTATAGTCGTTGCAGTGCTGGAGGTAAACATCCATATAGCTTTCGGACCAGTCCAGCGTCTTACGCTTGAACGCGCGACCCAGTACAGCTGTGGCTACAGAAGGGACCCGTAGGCCCACGGCAGCGGTAGAAGGCGTTGGGCTGCGGTCCTTTCCATTAGAGGCGAACACCATCATCTCCCATAGATAGTAGTTGAGCCAAAAGTCGTAGCTATCTGCGTAGAGCGACTTTTCCGCAAGCTTGTGCCGATGCGTCCTCGCGTCATCTGGCGAACGTTTCTTTTCTGTGAGATACTGGATGTAAATGCGTTCGAGGCGGAAGGCGGGATCGCCGCGGTACTCATCTCCGTAGCGATTCTTGGCTTGGTCGACAAACTCGATGGCAGCCTGCAGGCCCATGTCGGCAATGTCGACGGCCTCGTCGGAAGCGTTTAGATCCATGGCAGTGCGCTTCAGGAAGCCACACCAGCCAGCGTACATGTCGAGGAGAGCGGTCATCCCATTCTTGTAGAGGTCGGGGTGGCTCGTAGCCTTGTGCTTGATCTGTTCAATGTCATGGAAAGGAAGCCTGGCCTCCTCGGCGCTAAGGATGTAACGAGACCACAGCGCCCCCGACCACGGACAATGATCGACAGCGCGGCGAATGACGTCTAGCATGGCGTATGGGGATTGCGCAAAGGTCCCCGAGGTTGAGAGGAACCGAATGTACTCCATCCATACGTATTCATCGAACGCAAAGACGCCAGTCAAAGCGCGTGAGTAAAGACCGCGACACAGGTCGCCCGTCGTCTCCATGGTCTTGCTGCTCCTCTTGCTCTGCGAAATCTCCCAGTCTAGATACTCCTTCAACAGGGTCTTGTACTCCTCATCGGCACCGTCGCGGGCGGCCTTGCGTAGCTTGGACTCGAAGATTTCGCGATCTTCGACGAGTTGCTTGGCTTCTTGAGACTTGGCCGTGACAGCCTGCATCGTGTCCTCCCAGGCGGATTTGTTATATGTGGAGAGGAAGGTGGAAAAGTCCTGCGCAGTCTGGTCGCGTGTGACGTGGGGTATTTGCAGACGGTCGGAGTAGAGGTGGGTGATACGTCTAACACCCTCAGCTGTCCTCGTGCGGTCGAGTAGGCCGCGCTCGAGAGAGATCCAGCGATCCCACAGCTCGTGGCTGTCGCTGATGCGGTACTGAATAGCTTCATAGCCTTGTTGCCAGAGGCTGAGGGGCGTCATTCAGAGAAAAGATGTCGCGACTCATGTGCTGCTCCTCCTCCGACCAGCCGGTTTTCGCCGGACTGGCAGTCGACATAGAGCGACCAAAAGTGATCGCAATAGGCGCGCCAGATTTTGAGACTGCTGGGTTCGGCATCGACGGCGAGCTTAAAGAGCTCGACA
Organism: Verticillium alfalfae VaMs.102; assembly: GCF_000150825.1. Lineage (NCBI taxonomy): Eukaryota > Fungi > Ascomycota > Sordariomycetes > Glomerellales > Plectosphaerellaceae > Verticillium > Verticillium alfalfae. The sequence continues at coordinate 313,873 of NW_003315030.1, forward strand.
ACGTGAACGTGTTTTTCAAGGTCATTCGCCTGGCGGCTATGCTCGGCGACGTAGTCCACCCAGCGGTCTTCGCCGACGGGGAGGGGCGGCGCCATGCTGACGGTTGTGTCGCGCCGACAAGGGGCGGAGCATGGATGGAACGCAGGCGTCGAGCACGCTGTCGCGAGAAGAGGTTGCGATTTGATGGGGGCACAGCGTCTCAAGTAGTCGAAGCAAGCTAGAGCTGGGATGCTCAAGTCGCAGGTCCGGTTGTCGAGATTAGGGTACGAGAACACGCCAGGATTCGGAGGGCGAAATGTCCAGCGGAAAGAGATGGTTGGAGGGTCCCGATTCGCGACTTGTCAAGAGATTCGTGTATTGGGCGCTCGGAGACTGTTGGGACGAGTCGCGAAACATGAAATAGTAAACCTGGTGCCTGATGAGGGTCGCGGGCAAGTCAGGTTGTCGGACAGCAACCAGAGAGAGAGAAATGGCCAGGGGAAAGAAGGACGATTGACAGCGCAAGCCGACTGATTGGCAGTAAGTGGCAGGCTGACAAGGCTGGGTCGTGAGTGGTGAAGGGTTGAGCACCCGATGCCTGTGGATAAGGGGATGGTCTAGAGGCAGGCAGATTTTCCAACCCGTGTTTCTGAGGTGAGGTAGTTACAACTGTCTTGGTTTCTGATTGCCTGCCATGACCTGAAATCCCAGGTACCGGAGGCCACCCACGTACCTGCCTACCTGGTACCTACCTTACCTGCCTAGAGGTAACAATGGGCAGGCACTGTCAGAGGGACCTCCCTCTGGTGGGTTCTTTAGTGGGTCGGCCCTCTGTGCCGGCGCCGCCTGCTCTACTACCTCCCTGGAGGTGCCTTGCTTTGGAGGATGCGTTTAACCAGTCAGATCAACCGCTCGGGTGCAGTACCTTCCTTAGTCATCCACGCCGGCCGCGAAGGAGCAACCCATCTGAAGCAGCATGAATCGTCAGGTTCGACTCTTCGTTGCCCACATGAGGCCAAACATGACAGGAATGCCTAGTACGGCACAGAACATGACGCATCCCCTCTCTGATTCACAATCACCCCATCCCATCATGCCCGTCTCTGCCTTGAACGGCTGGGGCCCAGATAACGCCGCGGGACTGCATTTGCTGACCTTGACTGGCCGAGAAGCCCATTTGTCGCCATGGAGCCTGTCACTATGATGCTCTATGGTATCATCGCAGACGCTTCGACGACCCAGCAGACGCGGAATGCGATCTGCTGAATCATCTCGAACGCTGTGATGACTCTCGGGTCCAGACAGACGTGATTCCTGTGATTTGCACCTCGAGTTGAGCTTCATTCCACTGATCATCGCTGAGAATACGGTGGCCTCCCGGAGTCAACTCCGTGGCACCGATGTCCCTGGATTGGAGCATCCAATGGTTTACCACCACTACATGCTCTCCCTTCTGCAGCTGCACCTGGCCCCCGTAAGCCTGTACGAAGGTAGCTGAAGAACACGACGCGCCCCCGCAGAAGTCCGCGGACCATGCGGTGATCAAGAAACGAGGGGGTCCCGAAGCCCTGTTTTTGACCCCTTTCGTTCTCATTGCCGACAATCAGCTGCCATTTTTCGTTGGTGTTGCCCCTTTTGTCTCCCTGAAACAGTTAATTGCCAAGGATGGCAACCATCAGCTTTCTTATGCTCGTCTAACACATGTCACAAGAACGACGATTCAGAGCAATGACTTGTCGAACGTGATGCGTGCGCTAAATTGTCCTGTAACGGGCGCGATGTCCCAGCCAATCGACGTCAGGGAGCCGCCCCCCCCCCGTCTTGGGCTTCCCGGAGGCATGAACGATAAACGAAATGAGGTTGCCATGCAGCCGTGTTCCCGTCCGCTGTTACTAGAACTCCCGGTTCGGATTGATTAGATCAGGTTTGGCGCACTCCCAGACTGTTCAGGCTGCTGGGGGGCTTGGCCAGCCAGTGCTAGTCTGATCCGAGGGACGACCCTGGCGCAGATCCCACGGTGTCCCTTGTAAGCTTCACCCTCACATCCCCCCCTCGACGGCCGCCCTGCTCCTCAGGCATCGGAGAATCGTCTGGCGGCCGGCCATCGCATAGCCCTGGGGCTCTCGTGCCTGCCGAGAAGTGGTACGTTTGCCAACGAGCCGGTCAATGTTCAGGCTCCCATCATCAGACGAGAAGAGTGCTCTTTGCGTGCCCATACGCCACGGTATGCTTAGACCGCTTCTTGATCCCACAAATGTCATTGCTTGGTCCGAACATGGCCAGAGAGCAGAGCACGCGCGCACACAGCCTCCCCTGACTGCCTGGCATGGCATGTCCGCCCGTCAGAGATGCTCGTCAGGCCCGGGGCTGAGGGGCCCTGGGCTGAGGGGCCCTTGACCAGGCAAACCGTCAAACGTTTGATCGCCTGGACGGGACGATGATGTGGCTGGCTCGTATGGTCGGCTTGTCCGCTCTGGGACATACATCCTACTGCATTTATCCGTTGCGCTGAAAATGCTGTACCGCATCGACTGTCTGCTGAGCGCGAATTCAACGAGCAGCAACCCCTCATTGCCGGCTGTCCGAATGACATGGCTTGACTTGACTGACGACGATCAGTGACGGGCTCGGTCTCGCTCGCCCCTTCCGCATTTCCTTCCACGGACGTCAATCGAATGCCAGCCACGCCTTCTCCCCGCCCTCCTTCAAGTCACCAATTGCGCAGCGCCGGTTGTCCCTTTCCACCCCGTTCCCCCTCCCCCTTTGGTAGAGGTGGCCCTCGTCGACCAACCACTTGACCCTGGTTCGATCTGGATCGGAAGGAGCTAGTAACTAATCTGGCAGGAAGGCACATAAGGGTCCGGGGTAGGGACAGGGCACCAACACCAGGCAGGTAGGAGGTCTGGCAATTGCCTGGTATTAATTGCGCTGCCGATGTGCTACGTGATAGAAGCAAGGACTTAATGCGTGACAATGGGCACTGGCCATGACAGCGGACGGAAGGGAGAGAACGTCCTGGGATCCTTCCCAATCGGTGTCCCCATTCCAAGCCTCCGCGCCTGACCGTCGACTATCATCCATGTTGTCCCACCCCTCTCTCGTCCGGGGCTCGTGCCATTGAAAACCTCCCTGCCTCCCGCTTATCGTCGCGGCCCTCATTCCATCCCTCGCCCAGCCCGAGACTCAATTTTCTTCGCATCGTGTCGGAATTCTCGTCAGTTCTTCAAGTTTTCGTGTCCTCCTACCTTCACTTCTTCGACGCTCGGTCCGTCTCCTTCTTCAGGTGCTTCTTTTTCGAGTGTGGCCTGCATTATACCTACGACGACTTACACCATCCGCGTGACATACGCACACTCGCCTGGCCTAACCACCTACGTTGGGGCACACCAGTATATACGCCATATATTCCGAGTGACAGTTCCTGTCGCGCCTGTCTAATCCAGACGTTCCCGGCCATTGAAGCTGGACTAGAACACTCGGCTACCAAAGTTGTACAAAGCGCACTTTCATCTACCGCTACCTCGTCCCGCAATACATCACGTAGAAGCGCGGTATAACCTGTCACTCGACTCTCAAATCCTCGACCAACGGAGCCAGATAATTTCCAACCGCTGTGCACTATGCACAAGTGTACAGCCGTGTAACAACTCCCGACACGCGTAACGCCGAAGAGCCCTAACGGCTGCCCAGCGACTAAGTTGGAAGTTTATACGGAAACTCGTTTTCTGGCCTCACATCTAAGGGCAATTCCCTCTCAATCTCCGCAATGCGTTCGCATACTGCTACGGCGCTTGCTGGTCTAGTATTGCTGGCTGCTTCGGCTAGCGGACAAGACCTTGCGTCTTTGCCCCCTTGTGGTGTAAGTGATTCTTAAAGCCTGTCTCCTGAGGTATACTCCCGCATCTTCTGAAATCAAAATACTGACGCAGTCTTACTATAGCAAACCTGCGTCAATAGTGTGATTGCAAGTGGCCTCTCTTGTGACTCGGGCGATACAAAATGTCTATGCGCCAATGACAACTTCAAATTTGGCCTCAACGACTGCGGAAAGCAAGCATGTGACGAGGCCGTCGCGCAACAACTTGTTGCGTATGCAGAGTCGCTCTGTGCAGGTGAGAATCGCCCGGGATGCAGCTCCAAATCTCAAGGTTAACAGCATCCAGCAGCACCTCCTGAGCAGACGACAGCGACTACTGCAGCTCCTGAGACTACGCCGTCTGCCCCAGCTGAGCAACCATTGACTTCAGCCACAGCCACGCCATCGCCATCTACAACCCCCGAGGCTGTCACCTCATTGACTACCACTCAACAGCAATCGCCCACTCCATCAACCGAAGAGCAAACAGTAGAAGGAACAGCGATAGCCTCTTCAGCGGCGACCTCAACGTCGTCTTTCAGTAGTGCCTCTGCAATCACTGAGGCGCCGACGACGCCGGTACGTCTCAACGTTTCAACACCTATGTTACTTCTCATGTCTATCTACTGACCTGCTTCATAATAGGTGCAAAGTTCAACCCTCATTGTTGCCTCGCCCTCTGCTAAGAAGGTGACTTCGGATTCACAAACATCGTCTTCAGAGCCGCCCGCTGTACCAACCAGCGCCAGTGGAGATGGTGAGAAATCAAGTAATGCTAGTGGTGTCGCAGACAATGAAGATGAAAGCACAGAACCAGCAGCTGCAAGCGCTCTTTCGACCACAGCGAAAATTGGAATAGCCGTTGGTGCAGGTGTGGGAGGTCTGGGTATTCTGTTAACTGTTTTCTTGATACTGCGACGACGACCAAGCAAGCGTGCTCTTCAGATTTCCGACCCAATGCCTGGCTCTGGACGAGACTATTCCGGTGGCATTCAATACATATCCGAGAAGAATCACTCGGAGCTCGAGATGAATTCGAGGAGGTATGAGGACATGGTTCCTCGTCAGACGCCCCGTCATATGATTTAGCGACGAGATTGTCGTACGGCGATTGATACTTGCAATGTTCTCTTGGGTCGCCTCCCAGCATCCTCAAGAAGAAGATATCACAACCCGACCTTGCCGTATATACATGGGATGGCCGGTGTTGCAGTGTGGCGATGTGGTCGATATAGGCAGTACACATTGTTAGCTATGATAATGAATTACGATACTGATTCCCATCAAAAATGTGTCTTCGCGGACAGGTGAAGGTTTTTAGCAATTGTGGGTGACTTTTGTTCGCAATCGCCATGGCTGGAAAGGGGAGGTCAGGCTCACTTGTTGACAAAGCCAGAGAGAGCGTTGATGAGAGTCGCTGATCGATATCCTTTCTCAAGTACATATTTTTTACAAATCAGAGATATTACATGGCCAACCAAACCCATTGGTCGTTGGAATCTGTGCCGCTAGGCAGTTCTCACCCTTATCGCGACCTACCACGAGTAGTAAGGCCTCTGAGCCGTCACGGGCCTGTTAGGAAGATGGACCCAAGGCTTGCGCTTGCCTCTTTAGCCACCCTCTCGTTGTGTTCACGTATCCTTGTCTTCTCCTCCTTCAGAACGACCGAAATGCCTGTGGGTCCAACCGTCAATTTCAATGCTTCTGCGCCAAGAGATTGCAGGGCAAGCCCACAAGGGACCAAGTGTCAAAAAGAGATGAGATAAAACGTACCTGTTGACGGGCTGATAATGACACCTGTCCTGCCTCGGCCCTTGAACTCGATGCGACGGTTGCGAGACGGGCCCTTGTTCACCCACGCCTCGGCGACGTACAAGCTCGAAGGGTCCGTAATCTTGAGCGACTGGCCGTCCTTTGTCTTGATCTTGATGACAGCAGCATCTTTGTCTTCGGCGGAGGCGACACCAGCCTTGCCGAGACCCATGCCACGGCTCACCACGGCAAAGTCGCGGGCCTCTTCGAGCTGGAACTTGACCTCGCGGGCCATCTTCTTCTTCGAGTAGGTCATCTGGGTGAGAGCGTCCTGGAGCGTCTTGCCCTGGATCTGGCGGGCGAGCATGACGAGCTTCTTGGTCGACGTCTCGAGGAAGGGGGACTTGTGGGTCATCTGGCGCTCGGTCTGGCGGATGCGTTCGACACGTCGCGCATAGTCAGAGGGCTCGGACGACGCTGTCTGGCGCTGGACCATCTGGATGACCCTCTTGCGCTCCCAGCGGACGCGGGAACGGGGGTCCGGATCGAGGCGCCAGGCGGCGGCCTCGGCGGGGGTGGCCTGACGGGCGCCGTCGGGGACGTCGGTGCGCGTGGCGAGCGAGTCGGAGGTCGCGGCCTCGACTTCATCCTGGAAGATCGAGTCGGAGAGGGCGGGGGCCTTGGTCTGCTGCTGCTCAGCCAGGAGGCGCTGGCGAACTTTAGGGTCGTCGAGGTCGTGGCCGCCCGAGGAGCGGTTGCCGGGGTCGGAGGCCTTGCGGCCGCGGCCGAAGAGGCTAGGGAGAGACCATTTGGTGCGGCGCTGGTTCAGAGGAAGGAGGCGTTGGGACGAAGGGGCGCCGGTGGCCAGCGAGGATAGCGTTGAGTGCGCTGGTGCAAAGGAGTCGTTAGCGAAGCTGCAGCCAGTGGTGATGGATGGGGTCGTATGCAAGGCGAAAATGGACAGTCGAACTCACCAGATAGAGCTATCCTCCTGCTCGGGAGATGGGCACTCATGCTGGGCGACGTTGGCTGTTCGGAGGGGGTGCGATCCGCGACAGCTTCAATTGCTTGATACCAATGGAGAAAAAATGGAATAACAAGCTGCAACGCTGCACCTTCGCGTCGACCCAGGCACGGAGGTGGAAGGTTGCACGGGGCAATAGGCGCCGAGGTTTATCCGCCGACTGTCCTTGGTGGTGGTGGTAATGTGTCTGGCCTGATTGACCGAGCGTCCGGGAATTGATCGATCACGTGAGTCGGTTTCTCAGCGCGAATATCGTCAGGCCATTTTCGAGAGCTTGCCGGCTTCAATCAGCACCACCCGACGCCCGATCATCTCGACTGCACGCAATCGCCGCTCCTTCTACGAATCCTACCAACACCTCACGAACTTCAATCACAATGGCTGGCGCTGTTGCTTTCAAGCCCATCACGGGCGTACGTCTCCCCTCGTGAATTGGCGACGCCGGATAGATGCGGAATGGGAACTGACTGGACTTGAAGATGCTGCGACGAAACCTCGTCCTCGACCTCGGCATCGGCCTCGGTGAGTGACAGATCCTGCCAATTGGGTTCGCTCGCCTCCTCAGGACAGTCTTCCGCTGCTCTTAAGCGACCGTGGGCTGTCTGTGGGGTGTCGGCGGTAGCCTCGTCCCGCAACGTTATGACTGACTTTGGATACGATAGGTCTCGGCTTCGCCATGGCCAACGCCTACTGGTACGATATCCCTTCCCCGCCCTGAGCAACGAACGGCAAGGAACGAACGAACGCAAACCACGAACAATCGACCATTTTGCAGCTGTGCAATTGAACAGAACGATAGACTAACCAATGCACGTTACAACAGGTACGGCTACCACATGCCTCGCACCCACGCTCGCGACAACTACTACTCCAAGCTCGAGCAGCAGAAGGCCGAGAAGCGCGGTGCCCAGGCATAGAGAATGGATTGAGGAAACAGGATGGCGGATGAACAGAGAGAGATGAGGATTGCGTCGCTGTGGCATTTAGACAAGTCGCGGGTCTGACGACCTTGTATCATAACCTGCCAGCAATACAAGCTTGAGGACCCCCTACTTTTTGTTTCGTTATCGACCCTCTGACGCCTCGCGAGGAGTCTGGGTCCCAGTTGTGGTCATTGGGGACAGGGCTGTGTGACGGAATTGTGTGTACCATGATGTGATGCGGAAATGCAGTGCCCGATGCGACCAGGAAGACACACAGGGATACTTTTACAAAGGCTCAAGGAGAAATTTCAAGGGTTATCATCTTGATAAAAAAGAATACATAATCTTGTCAGCAACGCTGGTCCCGGATGCTGATGTGAAGACGTCGCGCTGCTGCCGGCCTCTTTTGCCGCCCCATTGGTGCCTTCCCACGCCGTCGTCTCGACAGAGAATGACCCCTTCTTGTCCTTACACCTACACATCAGACTGTCAATCCATGCAACCACCGCCCGGCAGAGCAAGCAATCAAGGCATCACATACTCTCGAAAAAAGCGATTGACCGCCCAGCACCGTACAGGACTGTTGGGTGTCTGTGGCTGCTCAATCTCGCAATGATACTGGGCTAAGCTGCGCAGCTTGCATTTGGACAGGTCGACGTCGCCGCCGCTGCTGTCGCCATTCAGCTTTCGTTTCCGGCCCCGAACGTCGGCCTGGACGTGCGCCGGGAGCTCCGAGACTGGAAATACGTGGCACGGTGGTGACATTGCCGGTCCTTGATGGATGGTGTGTCTGCTGAGGCGCGGGCGGGAGCACGGGTTCTGGGCGAAATCGAGGAGACGTCCCTTGATGAGGTGAGAGCTTGTGTTGCTTGGGCTTAACGTTATGAACAGTGCGACCAGGTTCGAGTGCGGCTGTTTTCAAGATGGCTGGGCCGCAGCGAAAGCGAGGATTCGTTCGAGGCGGCTTGATGGGGGCGGAGTGCGTGACACAGGGAGGATGAGCCAAGTGTCGTCGGACTTAATTACAGCGTCTTCCGCCTGAGGCAGTTTTCGAGTGTCCCATTGAGACTACTAGCTAATTCATATCCCCATCGTCTAGATTCTTGCCGAACTTCGTCATGCAATTGACGCAACAAGCACGACGACAATACCGAAGCCCATTTTACACAATGTGAATAAGTCTCACAGCTCGTACCCCATCCCGGGTCTCGACGCCTTGGTGGCCCGCCAGCGACAGGCTGCTCCAGCATCACCACTGCAACTGACCGGTTGTTACCTCCATCTCATCTACGCTCTCATATCCACTCTCATCGCAGCACCTCATTTAAAGACCGTCGTCGTGATCGACCTAGAAAACCGTTTCGATGCCACACGATTAACAGTCGGCAGCGGACCGAATGACGCTGCTGATCACGACAAGCACGATATCGACACAGGCACTGATGACCCTCTGCGCCACGTGCATGTCTACCGTCCAGCACGTTCCAGCATAGAACACCTCCGAGATGTTATTGCCGCCGCCGAACACCGCATGCTGTACGGCCGTCACGACAGCAGGACCCGTGAATGGTGGGGTACCATTGTCATCGGCGCTCCCCTGGCCGCAACCACCGGCTCCTCATCCGCCGCCGGCCGGCCCAGCAGCAGTAGCGTGCAGGCCACAGCCAGCTGGCGCGGCTGGATGAGAGTCGACCGCGATGAGGTACGCGGCTTCCCCTTGGGCACCAGCGTCGGAGAGGTGTTGGCAGATAGGGAGAGGCGGCAGGCTGCGGTGGATGAGGCGCCATGGACGGCTTCATGCGCCTGGGGGTCGATAGTCTTCCCAGAGAAGGGCGCGGCAGCAGCGAAAGATGAGCTTCCATCGCCTCGATAGGGTTTACAGCCTTCCAAGCATCACGTTCAGTCCGGTCTTTGGACCAGCATCGGTTGTGGCGAACACGCGAATGCAAGTCTAACCTTAGTCTAACCTCGGGACGAATACTTGGCCACTCGTCGATGAGGCCGCTACACATATTCACAAGGATCTATGACGGCAGATGGGTTAGGTTAGAGGTGCCAGGCAGGCAAGCAGCGATGTACCGCACTGTTAGTTGATCACTGATCACGACCCTTCCTCTCACACCAACATAAATCTCGTGGCCGAAGTCGCTAGACCGTATGTCGCCGATGGCTTCAGTTACTGGGTAGCAAAAACTAAAGTTGCATCAATAGCGTCCAGGCCTATGAATTCTCTGAACCGGGCATATCGCCGTACCATCGCCATCATCATCATCATCATCATCATCATCATCATCATGGGTCCGCCTCATCGCCGAGATCGATTCAACGCCAAGAGGCCCATCTGCCCCGATGTTTTTCACGGCGATTGCAAGAAGCCTAGCGCCCTGTGCCATTGCGGCGAAAACCCCCGTCAGACGTTCAGCGAGATGACGGTGGCGTGCGTCCCTTACTCGCCCACACCAGAGGAAACCATCAGCCGCCGACGCGCATCTGCGCTTGCGTGCTGCCTATACCAAGCTAAAGTGAAGGGTGACCAGGGGGGCATGGTCCGGACCCTAGGATCAGCACGACCTTTTTTTTTTTGCACTTGATAATGGCCTGCGAGACGAGCCAGCTCCGCCATCAGGCGCGGGAAGGGGGCAGAGAAAAAAAAAACACTAAGCGAACAATTCGTCCGTTCGGAGTGGCACAGGGCGTCACGGCCGCCGATCATAACGTGGTTTCGGCAAGTCTAGCGGAATTGTGTTGGCCTATTCCCCCCCTTCCTCCACGGTCTAGTCGCCGAGGCCGTCCATTTCGCCTTGGGGCTAGAAGGTGTATCTGCCATCTCGGTTTTGCGCGCGAATCTTGAACAGTGGTGGTGTAGGGTCGGCACTTGGGGTGAGGCTGGGTTAGGTCATGACGTCGGCACGCTTTGTTATAGTGGGGACCCGTACTTTTGAGCCTCAGGGGGTTCAACCACTGGAGCGAGAAGGGCTGCGATGCTGTGGGGGTAGCGTCAACTCACACGAATCCAGAGGAAAGGATCACTTTGGGACGGAGCAGACAAGTATTTTGATGCAATATATTGTAAAGCCAAAGTCATTCTAATGATGATGTACGCCCATGGTATCAAATGCCCGCCCAGCCAATGTACAAAAGGAAGAA